>NC_133770.1:151858225-151931580 GCF_003597395.2 Chelonoidis abingdonii
CGGTTTAAGAATCTGAAGTGCCTTTCCAAAATCTGAGAGGGACAATGCGTGAATTGGAGCATGCTGTTCAGAAGTCTTATAAGGTAGCACAACTCAGATGTGGAACTACAGAACCTGAACCACCAAAAAAGAAAACAACCTTCTCGTTGGTGGAATCTACTCAGGAGGATAAAAATTGAACATGCATTGGTCCGCTCTGCCCTTTAGACTGTTATCAAGCATAACCTGTAATCAGCCATGGATACATATCCTCTGAAATGGTGGTTGAAGCAGGAAGCGTGACATTATGAATCTTTGGTGCATCTGACACGTAAATACCCTTGTGACGCCAGCTTACAACAGGGCCGTGCAAACACCTTTCTCACTTTCCGGGGTGACATTGTAAACAAGAAGTGAGCAGCATTATCTTCCTGCAAATGTAAACAAACTTGTTTGTCTGAGTTATTGTACTTGCAGGCCTCTAAAATTTTACTAGTTTTATTTTATGAATTGCAGTTTTTGGCCTTACATAAGTCTACATTGTAAGTTCAGCTTTTCATGATAAAGAGATTGCACTACATGCTTGTTATTAACTACTTGAAAATTACTATTTCTTTTGTTTATTTTGCAGTACAAATGCTTGTATCAAGAATAAATATAAAGTGAAGCATGGTGCACTTTGTATTCTCTGGTTGTAACTGAATCAAATATCGTCTGTTTTGCAAATGCTAGAAACATCCAAAAATATTAAATAAATGGTTTATTCTATATATTATTGTAGCAGGGCCATAATCGCGCGATTTATATTTTTAATCGCTTGACAGCCCTAACATTTTTTACAAGTTTGCTAACCGTAGCCTGGAGCCATCTACTGGCTTCAGCTGCACATTTAAAATTAGTTAGAATGGGTCTCAGTCCAGTTATCCAGGACAGCCGGCCATAATTACTGCACAGTTCCCAGGCTAACGTTCTCTCTGACCCCTGGCGGGTCTCCGTCTAGGTGCACCCTGCCACTCATCCTTTTCTCCTGGTCATAGACACAAAAACATCTCCCAATTTCAGACCAGGCCCCGCTACCGCAATTACCCAGCGGCCGGCTACATGCCTGCAGGTTCGTTCCCTCAGGTGTATTATAGGAACCAAACAGCCTTCTTCAGCCAAAGTATATTATTTTAGAGAAAACCACTTCAGCGAAAAATCTTTAAACCAATAGATATGCGCATGTTTAGTGACCTGGTATCTAGCCACTGGCCACATTGCAGATCCCCCCACACGCCCTCTAGGGATTGCGGTAGTAGACTCTGTTCCATGACTCACAAACCAGTCCAATCCCACTGCCGCCACCAGAGACTCCATTAACTGTTCAGTCTCCCTTTGGCCACCATGCTGTGTAACGTCACTGCTGGAGCCCGGAAGAATTCCGCTCTCTTGGAACGGGGTCCAGCGGGTTGCTTATCTAGAGTCATTGAGTTAATTTCATTCTTGTTGTTCTAACAGCTACCCACCAAGTCAGACAAATAGATTCACCCAGGAGGGTCCAATAACCCTGTGCAGCCCATGCAGTAAGGTGCCTCACTGGCCAGGTCATGTTCAGTAGTCACACAGCTATCTCACAGCCGTGCTCTGGGATGAGTACAGACAGCTCCGCAGCCACCCCAGAGCCTACCCCCACAGCTGCTACTCGTTGTCCCCTCGCACACCCTGGTTTGCTAGTCACATTGGAGTGGGCACAAAGACTGAGCACCCTGCTCCTTCTACAAGTGGTCCCTGTGAGCGAGGGTGCAGGACCCTTGTCCTGCATGGTTCTTGCTGTGGATTCATAGAGGCACATGTTTGCCAAGGCTGCCAATCCATCAGGTTCCATGAGCAGGAAATTCATCCCTTTCCCTCACCCAAATCGCCTCGATCCTGGTGAGATTGGACACAGGAGCCGTAACCATTTTAAAATGAGAGTTGTGGAGCCATTATTTACCTGTGACCAGTGTGTTTGCAAAAACCCAATAGCTCCTTGACGGTGGGCGATAGTTTTAAATGCCGATTCTTAATTTGCTAGTCAGAGCTCTGGATCATTGCCTGATAAATCCCAGTGCACATCTACAGAGCATGTGTGCACTGAAAACTGTGATGACCTCTTCAGCAAATGGCAATTATCAACCATGTGAAGGAAGTTGGCCTCTAAAACAGAATAACTTACTGGATTACATTGTTCTCCAAATAGCTTGGGCCAGGCGCCTGCACTAGAAAAGTGGCGTTGTCTAGCAGGCAGAGGTTGAATGGGGCTGATGGGGAAGGTGGGAGTGCAAATGCTTGGTGTAACCATAGACACTGACTTCAGTGAAACTTGACGCATCTCTGGCAATCAGACTCTTCACCTCTGCCTGCTTCAGTGTTCCCATCTGTGCAGTGGGGACAACACCACCCACTAGTTTTGCCATTACACCGCGTCCACTGAGTGCACGTTCGTGCCTCAGGCAATGGCCAAGAACTGATGCTTCAGAGAAAGATACAAAACCTCAGCCTGCATCTGGCCAACTGCACAGTACTGCACATGAGAGGGAAAGTCCATCTCGCCCTGTAGGTGATAACATTACTCTTATCTTTGCATAAATGCACAACTGCAAATGTTATTAGCTGCTGTCAAATGATCCAATCCCTTACAAAAAATCCAGCTAAGTACTTAACTCTGTGACCCTCTGCTCCTGTGAAGTCTCCAGGCTGCCGACCCAGAATGGGACACTTTATTGCCAAGGAGTTTACAAAGGAAAAGTGGACAGGCTGTAAGGGAAGGCCTGCCTTGTCTTGTTCTTTGAAAAGCCTTGTGTGAAACAGACCAGATTGTTCAAGGGGAAGGAAGTGTCTACTTCAGCTCAGTAGACAGCACAATCTGCTTGCAAATTTGCATCATCCCTTGTCATGTGAACGGGCAGAAAGGCCTGGCCTGTCAATGTTGCTAATGAGTGGATTTTCCTCTCCAGAAAGAAGCACAGAATAATGAAACACCACATGCATCTGATGCATCTCAACCCTGGGTGCAAATGGACTTCGGAGGCCTGCCCAGGGAGATACATCCTGAGGGCGAAGGCAAAGGGAAGGCCCCAGGTGTGTGCTGGAGAATGGCACCTGGCTCCTTTCTGCTGGTTAGCTCTGTCCCTGCACTGGATCAGCTCAGCACGCAGTGCAGGATGATTAAGGATGTGTGAATCAGGCACCTGTTGGACACACCCCAATGGTTACATGTTACCAGGCACATTCTTCTACCTTTGCTCAGTGAGGTTAAACCCTTTCCTCTTCCAGGTTGTAAAACAACCCCCCACTCCCCTGGGGCTCTATTCTGCGGGTCTCAAGCATGAGGCTTTTTCTGAGACACCAGATGGCTCAAAAGACGTGACAGTATTGTGATAGTTTCAGGGTAACTGGACCTGTTTTCCCCCTCTGTGGTTCCTCAAGGGCACCCACGTAAGGCTTCGAGCTCCCAGCCATCACCTCTCTTGGGCAGAGAAATGTCTCTCTTTCCCTCTGACGGGATTTTAATGCTCACAGTCCCCTGCCATCCACTGAGCTATCCTTAGCAAGCCGATCTGCCCACAGGCCAGCCCCTGGGCTGTGCTTTCTCTCCCAGGACAATGAGCCATGGGCTCCAGCAGGTACAAGTCACCGCCTAGTTCTTCAAAAGGACGTTTGTTCCTAAAGCAAAAGAATCATATAAAAAACACAAAAAAGTCCCACCTGTGTGCTAAGCCCTCACCAGAGGTCACCCACAGCTCCAGCCTCGGGCTCTGGGAGGTATCAGGCGTTCAACTCCTCTGAGGTGTTGTCTTGGTTACCTGTTTATGTCAGGTTTTAGATGAAGAACAAAAACCATGTTGGCAGAGTTCAGCTGTTTCTTTACACAGCCTGGGCCTTTGTTCTGTAGGTTCCTGTAACATCAGTCACTGGCGCTTTCCTTAGGGCAAAGCGTCAAAATGCTGGGGGGGGGGGGGTGTTGCATAATGGGGGCTGAGGCATCTGTACTAATCATCCCTCAGTGATTCCAGATTCTGCAGGAAACCCACCCACAGGGAGCCAGGAAGACACAAATACACAAGAGCTGTGAATATTCAACACCTCGCACTGTCTGGCCCTTCTCAGTACAATGGCGTTTCAAGGGTTTTAATGTTTTAAACAGAAACTACAACATGGGCCCCAAAGATGGTGTATGTGGTCGCAGTATCTGTACAGGGGATCTGGTCCCTTTCCTCACGCGGCCAAATGGAATGAACTGGAATCCTCAGTCTATGTTATGGAAATGTCACTTGCCATTATGAGCCCCTGGCTGGGATCCTTGGCTGAGGCTTAGGTGAGCTGTCCTTCGCACTCTTGGCAAGAATCCCTCCAGGATGGGGAGGAGATCTGCTGTGAGGGAGGGAGCGCACCTGCCCTCTGGCCATGCCACACCCATCCCAAGGACAGCAGGGGACACGACTTGCAAGCTGACGCTCTTCCTGTGTTGCGCTGGGCTTAGTAGTGTGAAAAGCAGGGAACAGCCAAGCCCCTCCTACATGGAGTGAGATGAAGTGAGTTCGGTGCCACCAGCATGGAAGTGGAGCAGTTTTGGCAGCCATGTGCATCCTGTCTCACAAGTGGTCTATTCCTCATGATCAGAGTGCTCCTGAATCTGTGCAGGGCAGGCCACTGACACGGGGTTTCAGCTGCTGACATCCAGCTGCAGCAGGTTTTCTGTCAAAGCGTCACCTTCGAGGCTGCTTCACCCAGGTGAGCTAAACTTTAGCACCTGCTGCACCCACATCCCATACAGCTTCGCCTCTGAGGCTGGCACTGCGAGCTCAGTGGCTGTTCCATTCCCTCCATCTGCCTTGGGGGGACCCTGATGACAGCAGGGTGGGTTTGCAGACAGTAGGGTGGGCAGCGAGTGGCTCGCTGAGGAGAATTTAGCCCTGTGTATTCTCATCTGCCCCCCCAGCCCAGAGATGGCTGTTTGGAAACACCCTTCAATTTCTCTTTAAAGTTTTGTGACCATTAAAACAATGGTTTTGGCTGGAGCTTGCCCAGGATGTCCTGGNAACTGGGATTGTTTAGTCTGCAGAAAAGAAGAATGAGGGGGGATTTGATAGCAGCCTTCAACTACCTGAAAGGGGGTTCCAAGGAGGATGGATCTAGACTGTTCTCAGTGGTGGCAGATGACAGAACAAGGAGCAATGGTCTCAAGTTGCAGTGGGGAAGGTTTAGGTTGGAGATTAGGAAACACTATTTCACTAGGAGGGTGGTGAAGCACTGGAATGGGTTATCTAGGGAGGTGGTGGAATCTCCTTCCTTTGAGGTTTTTAAGTCAGGCTTGACAAAGCCCTGGCTGGGATGATTTAGTTGGGGATTAGTCCTGCTTTGAGCAGGGGGTTGGACTAGATGACCTCCTGAGGTCCCTTCCAACCTTGAGCTTCTATGATTTATCTAGGTGCCTAAATGCTAAGGCATTGCAACACTCAGCCTGACACCAGTGTCCCTTTGAACACCTGAGCCTTTGTCGCGATTGCCCGCTCATTTGTTTCTTGGTTATTTCAATGGAAGTGCAGCACCTAGCCCAAGGGGTCCAGGCTGGCTTTGGGTCTTTAGGTACCGCTAAACACACAGTATACAAAGCTCAGAGAACAGCACCAGGCAGTTATTTTTTAGGTCCTCAACAGAGAGCAGCTGTGGAGAGGCCCCGGGGCCAGCACCTTTCTGCGGCCCTCTCCTAGCCAAGATCACTGCAGCGAGGCCAGGGCACACAGAGAATGCTTCACACTCCTCTGACTTTGGGTTTTTTTGTTGTTTTTTTTTTAAAATAACAAATGCACCTGCTCCTGTGGTTCACATGCATTGTGAATTGTAAGCGGCCCTTTCCAACTGGATTCTGCAGGCCCTCAGAAATGAGTGTGGGAAAATCTTTAAGCTACAGCACTGCCTGACTGCTCCATGGAAGATGCATGCAGTAAGCAGCATCCCAGTCCCTGGAAGGAGAGCCTATGGTGGGAATGGAAGAGCACGACCAGACTCTGCTCCCCAAGGCCCCGGGGTTCAGCCCACATCTGTGTATCAGAAACTCTAGAAACACAGAAAACAAAAAAATCCCTTGATCAGCATTTTAAAATCTAGTTTAATTAAGCCCATTGTCAATAGTGAGGGATGGGAAATGCAATGTTACATCAGCAGTAACTCGGCCAATCCTCTTCCAGCTGCTTGGTTGCTCACCCACCGCCATCCTGCTCAAAATGCTACAAAGCATTCTTGCATTTTCCTGACATTTGACAAAACCTCCCCCTCTGCAGCAATGCCATTGAACCTCCACAGCCAGCAGAGCCAGGAGCAGGGGGCTGGTCCCCGCAAGCGCTTGCTGCCTTTTTCATTACACACAGGCTCAACAAAGTTTTTCAGAGTCGTTTCAATTTCTAGCTCTCCACTGAGAATTGCTTGTGCTGATTTCCACTTGGGGAATGCCAGCACTCTTCCCTCTCAACCCCCCACCCACCCACCCACACTGCAGGGGTAATGCACAAAGACCAACAGCGACTCCTCTCTACACTCAGAGTAGGTAAGTACTGCTATTTCTCTGGTGACTGAAAACACCCCTTTCCTCATGCATCACCTATAGACGTGGGTGAGCCCCTGTAACCGCCCCGGGGCAAGGGCTGTGCATGCAGGTGGTGCAGATGCTTTTGCTGCTGTCTAGTCTTGGAATCCAAGTCATTAGTTCTTCGATGCTGGACCAACACGCTCTACAAACTTTGCAGCCCATATGCTGGAGCTGTAACACAGAACTGCTCCCTTTCCAAGAGTTACAGCCTGGGCTTCTTTCCCCTCCCACACACAGCCCCACTAGAGCCTGGATAACAGATGGCCTTAGCTTTGGGTGATGGAGAATTTCAGCAGCTCAAAAGGAGCCGGTGGGGGGCAACGTCTGAAAACTCTTTCAGCAGCAGCCAACATCAAATGAATCCATGGTTGTCACCTAAACCAGAGAGCCGCATCACCAACCTGGGCATTGATTGCTACCGCCCACTTGGGCAGCCTCAAAGTGGCCAAGGGCTGCATGGACCATCTCTGGCCAGGATTCCTCCACCACCAGTCTTCACTCAGATTAGCAGGAGGAAACTTGCACTGTCTCCGCCTCCGCAGTTGTTACTGCTGGTTTGACAGTCTTGATGTTACTTGAGGCATTAGATCTTGCCCTTGGAACCAAGTAGAGACCCTCTTGCATCAGGCCCTTGCGTGAGAGTCTGGAAACACAGGAACCTTTTGGCTCCACATTGCAGCCCCATTGAAGCAGAAAACCCCAACAGGAAAAGACAGCTTAGGGTATGTCTGTATATTGCAGATTGTAAAGTGCCCTGGCTCTGTAAAGTACTCTGGAGACCAGCTGCAGCAGCAGCTCAGAACCTCCCGCCTCACAGAACCAAGGGAGCTGCTCTCATTGGCCCCCTGCATCCCTTCCTAGGTGTGTGGTACTGGGTTTGGACAGAAGATTTAGTGAACTGGCACATGGCAAAGCTTCCCTGGACACATTCTTCAGATTCCCATCAAGAGGTGTGGCCAGAAACTGGAGAAGGAGAAAGGGCTAGAGGCTCAGTATGGGACATGAGGTGAATAAACCTCCTTTCCTAGCTGGGAAGCTGACAGACACACAGCTTCCTGGGGCCGTACCCTACTTTATTATATTTAAACACCCTAGGGCTTAACTACTCAGGCATAGGGTGTGGCGGGGGGCGGGGGGGAGGAAGATGGCTGTTATAAACACAAACTAAACGAACAATAATACTGCAGCACAAGCCGTTAGAGACTCCTAAACATGACACATATGAGTGTTGTTGGAACAATTTAGTTCCTGAAAACCTGCTTCCAATGTGGGTGAGTTAAAGCACTCCAGCCTCTCCCACAGAGGGCCCAATCCAGCTCCCCTCACAGCAGAGGTGAAAGTGAGCCGGTACAGTGCGGCACAGCATACCAGCAAGAGCCAGTACGCCATGCCGGATCACACTGGCTTCCGCGGCAGGGATTTAAAGGGCTCTGGACTAGCAGTGACCAGAGCCCCTGGCCCTTTAATTTGCCCCTGAGCCCCAGGGGCTCCCAACCACCTCTGCAGCTGGGAGCCCTGGGTTGATTTAAAGGCCCTGGGGCTCCCAGCCACAGCCAGTGCCCCGGAACCCTTTAAATCTTGAGAGGCCACGCCTCTTCCAGTTGAGGCCACGCCCCCTCAGGACTCTGGCAGTACTGGGAAGTCCTGTAAGTTACTTTCACCCCTGCCTCACAGTGAACAAGTCTCTCTCCCTTGACTTCAAAAGTAGATGGGGCAGGCTCCAAGTGCCCAGAAATGGCTGGGAGATTACTGACTACAGGGCTAACTGCCTTGGCCTCTCCAGGTCTATGTGTGTTTCAGCATTGGAAATAATTAGATTGAAAACAAAGTATTTGAAAGCTAGTTTCTATTTCCCTGGCAAGAACTGCTCCAATCTCTTTTCCCTGGGACAGCTGGGAGCATCACTAACTACTGTTGAGGGCTTGACTACACTGGCACTTTACAGCGCTGCAACTTTCGCGCTCAGGGGTGTGAAAAAACACCCCCCTGAGCGCTGCAAGATGCAGCACTGTAAAGTGTCAGTGTAATCAGGGCGGCAGCGCTGGGAACGCGGCTCCCAGCGCTGCACGCTACACCCGTAAGGGATGTGGTTTACAAGCAGCGCTGGGAGAGCTCTCTCCCAGCGCTGCGGCTTTGACTACACTCATACCTCAAAGCGCTGCCGCGGCAGCGCTTTGAAATTTCTAATGTAGCCATACACACTAGTCAGTTACCAAACCTGCAGTGGATGGCTCCGCACTTCTCAAACATTTTGGGCAGTTGCTGTAGCCCAGCTGTATCATTCAGTAACCCCCCCTCCCCTCCATTCAGTTATGAGAATTCCAGCCTTTAACCCTGAGGGCGTCCCCAAATGGAAGGACTGGTCTTTGGGAGCAGCTCATCCTCTGGGGAGGCTAGCTTGCACACAGACAAATGGCTGGCAAGCAGCAGCAGGATGCTGATCCCTAGCATAGAAGGTCAGCATTAAGGCTGCAGCACCTGCATACCAAGAAACATACTCAGGAAGCTGGAAAATTCAAAATAGGAAACCAATCCAGCAACGCTAAGAGCAACCCTGCTTGCACGGTGCTATTCGATGGCTGAATATGCATGACCCGAGGGGAAAGGTCGGCTCACGCAAAGCAGCTGGCTCATGTGCTGAATGACGGCTGCCTGTCCATCCCAGGATGTCTAAAACCAACAGACGTGAGCAGCTTGTATGGGCTTGCTGGAATCGCTCCACCAGACATTGGCAGAGTGGGCACAACCAAAATGGAATGATTAGGACAGGTTGAAGATGCCAGATAACATGGCCACAACATGGCAGTTTGCCACCTGAAATCACAAAAAGCTTCCTAGTTGCAACGAAACTGCTCAAAAAAAAAAAATCACAGACAGGTGCATGGCTGGAAATGTGGTGCCCACCGCTCAAAATACTCAAGGACATCAAAATGCACATGGCCTTTGCCTTCCTGCAAGTGTGGAAAAGCACTGGTTGACCTGGAGATGTTTAAATTGCTGCTGAACAAGAGTTAGCAGGCCAAAAGCCAGTATCTCACAGTGGGATTATTCCAACAACTCAGGCACGTGTGACTGTGGTGAAACACAGACCTTGGAACATCTGTAGGTCTGCCAGCTCCTGGAGGAACCGTGCACTATTGGAGATCTCAGTAGAGATCCAGGCCCAACACTGCAAAAAGCCTAGGATTGTGGTGGAAGGACCCAAGAAGGAGAAGCGGCATACTGCTCATAGAAACGTAACGTACCTGTGATTAGAACCACACCTTTAGATACTGGAGATATCAGCCAGTGGTTTTACCTGCAATGGAACTGCCTCTGCAGTGTGTTCCCCTCAGAAATAAGCTTGGCCATGTTTAGAAGGATGGACTGATACAGCTGTTTGCCTACCACTGCTTTGTGGGACTGGCAAGGTCTCTCTCCTTTCTCTGTATTTATAACTACAGGGGAGCATTATGGTTTTGCTCCCCAAACTCAGAAATGTTAAAATAAAATTTTAAGCAATATCATGCACCCACATTTCATGACAATAGGCCCCTTAAAGGTCCATAATAAAATAAGCATGAAGGAGAAATCGACTGTGAAATATTTTTGTTGGAAACCTGTGTTTTGAAATAATCTCCCCTCTGCCTTAGAGAGCTGCTTGGGATCAGAGAGTTCCTATTTATTTTTTAACACCAAAGTTATCTGTTCTCTTGTTTCCATCAAGAGCAGTTGCTACCCTACTGCCCCAATTACTGGTCTCCAACTGCATCAGCACCACAGGGTCAGATTTCTAGCTAGTGTAAGTTGGCGAACTTCAGTGGAACTATGGCAAGGTACAGCAGCTGAGCATCTCGCCTGGTGCTCTCAGATGAGAAGGAAAAGAAAATGGGTCTGATTCTCTAGTGCCCTGCACCTTGGCCATGCTTTTCAGATGGGCTTGCTCAGCACCCATTTATGCCCCCAAATGGGTAGCCAGATTTTCAAGCTCACTTGCTGAGTACTGAGCTCTTTTGAGAAATCTGACTGTGTGTGTCAAAACAGGGGTGCTAAGTGCAGGCTCTTTTGAAGCTCTGACCCCTTGGGCGGTCATTATCACTTGTGGAAAAAGCTATGATTCAGCTTTGGCAGCATTTTGCATCCACTCTGCACACGTGTAAATGCCTGTACATGGGACATGGCAACGTAGATTCAGGCTCAATGACTCAGTGACTAAATATTCCCTGGCATGTTTCAGAAGAACAGAGCAGCTCTCCCATCCCAAATTCCAACGGGAGTATACCTTGCCTCCACACGTCAGCCCTGTCAGTCCAGCTGAAAGAAATGCTTTCAGTTCCTATTCCAGACATCATGGGAGGTGTTATGCATCTCCTGCAGTGTAGTGGGGCATGAAGTGATTACTGTAGATAGCAGTTTGCAAAGATCTTTGGTAAGGCAGTGTTAATTATTATATATAAACAACAACATTTCACAATTGTAGTAAGACTTCATTCCGTACACTGATATTCATTCACACTGCACTTCCCTGCTGCCAGGCGACTTCAGTAACACATTACAATTCATGCCTCGTCACGCCTGTTAGGGTTTCCTAAATGAGACCCGTACGTATATCTAAAGGAGCCAGCGTGTTTACCCATTTAGCCAACACAGAGATCATATTTAATAGATTTATACTTTCAAAGGCTATAAACCTCTAGTCCAATGGAATAGTAAACACCTTAGACAAATACATAGGAAGAAAACACAAATTGTCCCCAGGTTCACATTTTTATTTGCACGTGATCTCAGCCTCTTGATTTATAGAGCACCAAGGGACATTTCATCACAGCACCGTGCACCTTCCCCTTGGTGGGCTCCCAGCGAGTGACCGACAGAGTAGAAGAGCCTGCCTCCATGAGGCTAAGCTTTCCAGGGGATGACTGTTTACTTGCTAATGCCAGGCTCATAAAGCTGCCAGATTTTACCTGCTTCTTCGTTGGACACTGATGGCAGCTAGTCTCTGCCAAGGAAATCCTGTCGTGCAGGTGGGTGAGGCTGCATAGCAGAGTGCATAGCATCTCTAGCGCTCCCCACCTCATTGACCAAACACACAACTCCAACATCTTCGACAGAAACCAGCTCCCGATGCAATGGGTTTACCAGAACAATGGGCCAGTGCACGTGATTTGCCAACGGAAGTCAGCAAATGAAAAAAGGAGAAGATCAGAGAAAGCGTTTGGAATGGAGGAATACCCACCTCACCCCACCACAACTAACAAACAACACCAGCAGAGGTTATGACTGGTGTGATTTGGGCACTGGAACAAACGTTTGAAAGACCAGAGAGCAAAACCAAAGCTGTAAGTGAGAAAATAAACACTCTCACTTCGGCTACAAGTAGGGTGACCAGATGTCCCGATTTTTGGGTCTTTTTCTTATATAGACTCCTATTACCCCCCACCTCCGTCCTGATTTTTCACATTTGCTGTCTGGTCACCCTAGCTACAAGAGAACAAGCTGGATCTGACCTAGAGCACACATTCAGCACACCAGTGAGAAAAGGAGGTACAGCCCAAAACTGCAAAGGAGAAATTAGATGATATGGATAATCAGAGATATATAAGAACACCTCGATCTCCAAGTAGACAGACAGGGAAACTCCTGTAAATATCTTGCACAGATGCTCAGAAAGCAGAGAACGAGACAATTCAAACTGAAAGGGCACATTGGGTTCGCACCACAGGCAAAAAAATTGAGACTACAGAACTCCCTCGACTAATAACAGGTTCTGGATGCTGCTGCTCCATTCTCTGCCTGAAGCCTCTTTCCATGCAGTATATGTAATATATATATTTATTTGAGAGGGGATCCCAAGGAGGAGAGCAGAGTTTAGTATGCAATGCTTGCCTTCCTACGCGGCTCCTCCAAAGGCCACAGAGGAAGAAGCAAGAGCAGGATTTGTTGGCACTGGAAACCAAGGCATGGCAGCGGCTGGACAGGTTATTCTTGTGTCCTTTGATGGATTCCTAAGGCTCTTATAATGAATTTACATACCAGGAAACGGCAGTAACCTAATTCAGCAGTAAGCTTCAGAACAAACAGTTGTAACTCCTGACTAGCCACTTGAGGGTGCTGAACACCAGGAGGTGTTTCAGAACAAGCACAATGGGATTTTTGTCACACTTCTTCGTGGCAACAACTGGGCCCCCTCAGAACCAACCCTTCAGACTAACACCATAACATACTTGCAGAAGGTTTCTTTTTAACCCTGTTATCTCAGGACTCTGCCAGGAGACACACCCCATTACAAGTGGGATTCCTCAGGCTAGAGTAGTGGTTTGTAGTAACTCTGCCAAACTAAGTCCATACCGAATGACAAAGTGTCCACCACCTCCCATTCACATCACCTGAGGCTGTTCTGCTCTGCTAAGACCCCTGGTAAATCGGAGCATGGATGTGTAGGGCTGGCAGCCAGAATGATACACTGGCCTAATATATTAGGGTCACTGGTGTACAGCAGCAAAACCAGTGAGAATCCCTGCCCTGATCTTCAGTGCCTAGCAAACTGGCCTCACATTGTCCAACTGCAGGGCCATAGGAAACCTAACCCTGAACAGCAGTTAAATACATTAATTCAAAATAATAGCTTGACAAGGAACCTTAAATACTGCATTGGGGGATTGAAAACAGACAAGTCATTTTCAAGTAACTTCTAAGAACAGCCTAAAAACCAAGTCCAAAGTCCTCTCAGCCAGTCACCAGTTCCTCAAAATAGAATGTTATTCTACAGTCCCTAACATCATGCTAACTCACAAGACAACTCTCACCTTTGTGCCCAATTTTCTCCACCTTCAAAGCCCTCAGCAACTCCCTTTAGCAGAGCACATGTGAGAGCCGGAACGCTGGCCACAGGTCTGGGTGAAGCTTTCCCAGGATTCTGAACAGTAACCGCTGTATACTTTGACCCATAGCTAATTATATAGTGGCCATAAATAGATCCAGGGCTGAAGCCTTCGATTTCCACCTGCCCTGCCTGAAACCAGCTCTCTGGTCTGTTTTCACAGGGCCTCCGGGCTGCATGGGAAATTTTAAAACGTGTACTGTAATGGGATGTCTATACAGAAATCTGTCTACTGTGCCCTCTCAAGGAAAGCATCTTGAGCTACTTCAGTGCATCTACACTTCACCAACAGGTGTGCTGGCACCCATGGTTACAGTCAACTCTTTTGGAGCTGGAGCATGCAGCAGTGGCCATGAGAAGTTGTGGATAAGCTTGAGACTAGTCTGTTTTCTAGCTTGTGTTCATCTCAGCTCCAGAAGAGATGTCAAACCCAGCAGAGAAAGCAGCACCATGGAGTAGGAACTAGACCCAAGGCCAGTAGAAAGCACATGAGAATGGAGCAGCTTTCTCTGAAGCACATGGGACTCACCTAAATAAGGCACTTGTTTAGGATGACCACGGGACCCCTTAGGGTGGAGGCCACCAGGGCTCCTTGGACCCAGGGTGGGAAGCATGCCACTGCCCAGTCTATTCCGCCAACAGAGAGAAGGTTGATTTGCAATGAGGTGAAGGCCAATTCAGTGGGATAAAACAGTGATCATGCCTCCTTATGCCAGGTTCCCCAAGGGTCAAGGGACTTTTTGGCCCATATCTACTTTTGACAGGACCCTTGAGTATCTGCAAAGCATATTTCAGAGTCTTAGAAGCACTGCTCTGTGCCTCAGGCAGCATGGTATTTGTGCAGAAATAAAGGAGAGGGCAATGCAGGCAGCATTCCTGCAGCAGGAATGCTTCACAGGAGACACTTGGGGGCCAACCAGGGGAGGGAATGCCTTTCATCTTTAGGAATTTAGGCCAGTCTGCTGGTAACGTGATCCTGCAGAATCGGATGAGCCTGAGAAGGCTGGACCCAAGGCCAAGTAAGAGACATATGGAGCTTGTCTCTTTTGGGAATGTGTGGCTAGGTCACCTGTCCATCTGGACACAGTTCCTCTATCCCTTACCAACAGCAGCATTTGTTAATACTCCCATCTACTGTCCCATCAAAGGACTGGAGAGAAGTGTAAAGTTAAATGGCAGGTGATTGTTTCTGCTACCTGTGTGTTGATGCTTTTCTTGCTTCCTTCCTCTTTTCTAGCCTCTGGCCACATAAGTCACAGCATCTTAGACTCAGGCCTGACCTGGCCTGGCCTAGAATTTAAAGGAGTGCTGTTAGCTAGAGGGAAGCTGAAATCTAGGCTATGTGAAGGTACAACTTGCCTCGTGTTGATTAGACTTTCAAAGATGCTGGTTAGTCCAAGCCAGCTGACACGATCTGACACTACACCTTTAAATCCTGGTTGAGCTGAAGCCTTGTGGGGGCAGATGCAGGTAAGCTCACCTGCATCTGGTAAGCGGCTGTTTGAACTGGTGCAACACACACACAAAGGGAATGGAAAGCATCAGTCACACCACTTCAGACTCCTGGACACGCTCACTTCTGAAGTTGTCCCTGTACTCTCGAGAGCTCTGTGGGCCTGCAAAGTCCCCAAAGGCAAAAGTTAGGCAGGATAGGGCACTAGCTAAAGTTCCTGGTGGGTCACTGAATTAGAGAAGAGAGTTTGTTTGAGGGAGCTGAACCAAGAGTTAGAAGGGAGAGTCCAGATATGCCCTTCACCAACACTGCACAAGGGAAGGATGGCCAGAGGGACAGGCAGAAATTCCCATTTCTAAAAGGCAGGAGGCATTTCAGTCGGAGCAGTAGTTTTGAGCACGACACCATCTGCAGAAGCTGAGCAATCCCCAAGATCCCACAGCTGAGGTGGCAAAAAGTCTTAGTTCCCTGCCAACTTTAAGATTCTGCATCTTTAATCCTTTCAAGGCCTTGAACTTGCTCCCACTGAAGTCAGTGGACAGGTTTGGCATCGAAATGGATAGGAGCAGGAGTCAGAATTTACATCTCCTTCCAATCCCACCAGTGCGATTAACCCTACTGAAGTCAGTGGAGTCGTACCAGCGCTTACACCCTAGGTGAGGACAGGCAGTGCCGTTTGCTGCTCAATCCTGCAGCAGCGTCCAACCACCTTCTTTCAAGGTGGTGCCAGCCCGTTCCCAAGAGAGCTATTCCTCACCAGCCCTGTACATACTGCCAGGTCAGCAGGTCCCTATCACATGTGCTTCGTTAAGTGACAATGCAATCACCACAAAGCACACACACGGCACACACTGTTTGCTTAGTATTGGGCACTCCTGATGGGCCTCTTCCTCCTCCCGCCACAGTCCCAGAGACCACAGAGACCCCAAACACTCTACCCATTTTGCACCATCTTGGCCAGTTTTATTGTACACACCTAGATGCTTCCAACCAGACCAACGCAGCCTTTGGAGAGATCCACAGGAACCTCCACAGACAGTGTCATGAGAGTAACTTGGGAACATCTCAAACCATTTCAGGGTTCTGCAAAACCAATGGGTGTTTTAACTTCCCGCCCCCAATCCCCTGGAAATTTAAACCCAGGATTCCTGTCCTCGAGGCAACTCAACTGAAATAAACTTGCTCCGTTTTTAGATCAGAAGAACTAGTGCTCTGTAACATGGATCATAGAGCACCCCAAAAACTCAGCTGGCATATTGGGATACCCTAGAAACACTACTTGTTAGTTCATTTGAATTTCTCCTCTCTCCCTGTCTTTACACTCCTATTTTCAGTCCTGCTATTAAGGAGCATGGACCGACAACATCCAAGTTCACGCTGCATTTTGGAACATACTTGTCTGAGCGACTACAAGGCGGATGGGGTCACCTCTGGCATTAAGAGGAATCTCCAGAACCTATTTTGCTCCCATTTTTTTTTTAAACCCACAACGTGTGTGTCGAAGTCCCCAGCGTACGATGTCAATTACAAATAAAGCTCAAAGATCAAGAGTAAAAATGATGTGGTCCAGGCCGTCCGTATATTCTCTTACCGCTTTGCAACACAAGGCTACGGGACAGGGGCAGCTCCAAAGGCGAGATGCAGCACAGCTGCATCTCCAGTGTTACTGAGTGTCCTACCCCTGAGCCATGGCTGGCTGAGACCCACTACCATCAGTAGAAACCCTCTCTCTCCACAAAGGACAGTGCCCACGCCAGTGGCTACAGCTTGTTGTTCCGGTGGAAGGTGGTCCCGTGGGGGGAGGCGTATGTCGGCTGATTGTGCCATGTCGAAACAGGGTATAGCCTGTGCCGCAGCGAGCTGTCGTAAGATGTAGGGTAGTGCACTAGGCTGGCAGCCAGCGGCCGGCAGAGGTCTGAGGATTGAGTAGAGGCAGCTAATATGTGGCCTGGAAACGCAGGGATAACAAATGGATTGCCAGAGAGTGAAGGGATCAGTGGAGAGGACTGGCCCTTTAAATGGTCCGCGGGGGTGCCAAAGTTCACCGGGAACCTCAGCATGGTGCCCTTGTAACTGTCCTGCCCTGCAGCGGAGGGGAGTGGCGCTGGGAAGCTGGGATTTGGCACCATAGCCTGGGGCTTGGCCAGGCCCGGCTGGAGGCTTGGCGACTCGCCGCGCTTGTCCTTTGGCTCCACTCCCTTGATGAGAGGCGAAATGGCCTTTAGCTTCTTCCCATGAACAAAACCCTCCTCCTCCAGACTGCGCTTGGTCCTCGGCCTGGGGCCCAGGGCAGGGCTGCCCACCTGGCTCTGTGGGATGGGCTGGATGAGCCCTCCATTCTTGGGTAGCTGGGGACTGGTCTTGGCAAAGCTGGCCATGGGTGGAATCCAGCAGCCTTTCACACTGGTGAAGGGAGAGCCTCTGCTCCCTGCAGAGCCACTTTTATAGAAGGCAGAGGGTCCCTGGCTGTCTCTGCTCCAGGAGGGCAGAGCCTGGCTCGCTTTGCTGCGCAGATCTTCTGGCTGCTCCACACAATCCTCTGTACACTCCTGCCTCTTCCGAGGGAGGTTGGCTTGCTGCAGGTCCTTGCCTGGCTGCTGATAGATGGAGAGAGACTCTGGGAAATCCTTGAAGCCACGAAAATACTCCATTGGGCCTCGTAGGGGGTGGCAGCTCACGGGTTTCAGAACCTCACTTCTGTACGCATGGAAGTGGCCAGTGAAGAAGGCAGGAGCAGGGGAGAGGTGGTGCCCTGAACTCCCGTCCTCTGTCCTCGGAAATATCTGGCTGCCTCTGGGGCTCAGAGATCCCTTTGGGCATGGTGCCCCCTCCCCTTTATTAGGGGGGTGACACACTTGGGCTGGGTCATTGGCATCATCCCCCCCTGGCACAGGGCTCCTTCCCTCTTTGCTCTGATGAATGACTGATGGCCTCTTGGAGTCAAGCTCTGAGCTGGGGCAGGGGAGCCCTGCAGACCTGGATTTCTTGCCTTCGGGGCAATGGCTCAGGTGTCTCTCATGACAGTGCAGGGATTCCGCCTTGCTCACTTGAGCCAGCAGCTTCTTCTTGGCCAAGGGAGACATGATGCCATGGTTCCCTTTGAAGTAGAAGCTGGAGAAGAGCCGTTTGTAGGCCTCGGAGCAGCCGTGGGCCCTGCAGTTGCTGTGGCAGCTCAAGGACAGGTGGCTCTTGCCCAAGTCTTTGGTGTTCGAAACGGGGAGCCCCTCAGCTCGGTCTCCCGGTCGGCTCTGCTCGGGGCCATCCGTCACAGTCTCCCTGGCCCGTTTGGGAGCGGCAGAGGCATCCGGCTTCACTTTCTCAGGCAAAACCTACAACCCAAAGGATGGGAAGATGAGCACTGGGAAAGGGCTGAGAACACTCCCGTGAGCAGGTTAGGGTTAGAGGGGGCCTGGGACACAGCCCCTGCTCATCTGCTAAATGCAGGCCGACCCCTGACCCGGGTGAGCAGCTCCCGCTCTCCTCAGCCGCTGTGATAAGAGATCCCCATTCTAGCTGAACTTCTAATTACAGCTGTGTGGGTTCCAGATCCACCCACCTGTCAGAGTCCCCCCCAAAAGCCATGGGGAGCCAGCCCTCCAGCTCCTGCACTCCTTTGTTCTCTTCCCCCAGGCATCCAGCCACAGCCTCCTCCTCCCTGCTGTCCCCCAGCCCACTGCAGTTCTCTTCTCTCAGAGGCTTTTCTCCCTGTCCAGTCCCTCGTCCCAGCACAGCCCACAGTATCTCTCCTTGCAGCATGAGCACTGTCAGCAGCAATGGTCTGGAGGCTGCTGTTGAGGGGCCCTGAGAAGGGGGTGACCCGGCCTGGCCCAGTCCTGCACCTGGTCTCCGCTTTTCTCCTTCTTGACTCTCTTGCTCTTTTCGGCTGCGTCATTGCCCTGCTCCCCACGGGGCTCCCTGGAGACCTTGTACTGCTTCCGGGGCTTGGCGGGGGGCAGGGGCTTGTCATCCTCGCCCTTCAGGTGTCGCACGTATGGGAGGACCAGCCTGCAGGACAGAGAGGCCAAGCGCATGATTCAGGGACTGAGGCCCAGAGGAGCCCAGTTCCACTGAGATGTGCAGGCCCTTCCCACGCTAACCATGACACACAGCAGAGGACTTGGCTGGGCCCGGGCAGAGCACCGCAGTGGCACTAGGCCCATGCAGCAGTACCCGTGTTCCTAGGAGGAAGCACCAGATTCCAGCCCTGCTACACCCTAGCAGGTGCAACTAGCATCCTTGGGGACCTGTATGTCCTCAGACAATTGGGCTGTAATAAACAAACCCTCCCCGCCACCCCACTCTTCTCTGGTCCCTTCCATCAGAGGATCTCAAAATACCTCAAATGTGGCTGGGTGCATCCCTGCCAGAGCTTGCAGAATAAGAGCAGTAGAATCCCCCATTTTACAGATGGGGAGACTCAGGCACAGAACAAAGGGGCAGGACTTGCTGGGGAACCCAGTTTACACATAGGGTGGGCACAAGCGGGGGGAGGGATAGCTCAGTGGTTTGAGCATTGGCCTGCTAAACCCAGGGCTGTGAGTTCAATCCTTGAGGGGGGCCTTCAGGGATTGGTCCTGCTTTGAGCAGGGGATTGGACTAGGTGATCTCTTGAGGTCCCTTCCAACCCTAATAATCTATGATTCTATGATAAGGTGAGAAGCAGCAGATGCAGGGTGATGTTAACTGGAAGCCACTGATCTGGGGACCCAGGCCTGGAAGAGTAACTGAAGAGCAGGAGCTTCTGCTGCTTGCATGAGAGGTACAGCAACCTGCTCAAACCTCATCTGCCACAGAGGGAGCAAGCACCCCGCTGTGCTAGTCTGGGCTCAGCACCACAGATAGTGCCAGTCGCCAGGACAGGCCTCACACCCTGGCTAGCAGGGCAGACACTCAAACCGAGGCCTCAAGGGCAGCCGTCCGTGGCCAGGAGCAGCTGCTCCTGGTGAGACTGGCAGCCAGCTGAGGCGAGGCACTCTGGGAGGGCTGGCTACTCTTCCTGTCTGTGCCCTCAGGGCTGTGGCTTGGGCAGGAGGGGTCCATACCTCTCGTAGTGCCTCCTGGTGCAGGTGGCCGCGCTGGTACTTCCTGGGCTGCCTCCCAGCTCATCATACACGTTCTTCCAGAGGCGTCTTCCTGTGACCTGCAAAAGGAGGGGAGAATGAGCCCTACTGGGGACGCTGTGTCCACAGCATCAAGGAGCACCTTGTGGGAGCCACCCTTACCCCAGCGATGTGCCACTGCTGCAGAGAAGGGAGAGGCCCTGCCAGAACAGGAAGCTGGGGTGCCTGAGCAGGGCTGGGGGCGGCGACAGCAGCTCCCCTCCAAAGCTGAGGGTTGGGGAGCACCCAAGAAGCTGAGCTCAGGTTCTATGTTAGAGCTGGCACCCTTGGCCCTAGGCGCTCGGCCCTGCTGATGGATGTTCATTGCACTAACACCTGAGACTACATCCAGACCTCCATGGAGCCTCACGACAGGGCCATGGCTGAGACAGTGAGCCAATGAGCACACAGATCACGGGCCACCTGTTGGGATCTGGCCTAAGGCTGTGACCATCACATTTTACAGCTCAGGAAACTGAGGCACAGCGCGACCATGGCAAAGCTAGACCAGACCCCAGGCTTTCCAGTTCCAGTGCAGCACTGGGGTACAAAGGTACAACCTGTCAGCTCCAATGCGGGCCCGACCTCCTGCTGTCCTGCTTTGACCCCCAAGCCACCCTTCCTCTGCGCAGCAATCAGCACTGTGCTGCACTGGGGAGCCAGAAAAGAGTTAAGTGATGGGCACAGATGAGGCTAACTAGATCCATTCCTCTCACTCCAGGATGGGTCAGCTGTAGGTAGGGTGACCAGATGTCCCGATTTTATAGGGACAGTCCTGATTTTTGGGTCTTTTTCTTCTATAGGCTCCTATTACCCACCACCTCCATCTCGATTTTTCACACTTGCTATCTGGTCACCCTAGCTGTAGGTGGCAGGGCTTTTGGTCAACTTGCTGAAAACGCCACATGCTCCATCTTACTGGTGTCTGGAGCCGGAGAGCCCCTCTTGGGGGCTCCAGGCAGCCTCCTCTCCCCATGGAACTCCGCACAGGTGCTGGCGCCAGCAACTCGCATTGCTGCTGTTTGCAGGAACAGATGGGGCGATGGGGAGGAAATCAGCTGAGCCAAGCAAAGTGCCAACATGAAGGAAAATGTTCATTCTGCAGCAAAGTCCCCTCCTTCCTCTGCCCGTTAAATCCACCAGGGACAGGAAGAGGCAGCAGGAGATGCCAGCACTGCTCTGCTCAGAGAGATAAATCACCAGGTGCCTGGTTAACTCGCTCAGGCCCATGAGCCTCGGCACGGTGGGGCTTTAAAGGGCCAGCCCCAGGACTCTGCACACCACTCTTGCTCTGCAGTGCTGAGCAGGGTGGCAGACGCCAGGTACCTTTCTCTTTCCCCCAAACTCTCTTGCTCTGGCTGCCGATGTCCCCAGGGACTGGATTTTCCACCCCTCTGCCTTCAGGTCCAGCACTGTGCTTTGCTTATTGCACTGCACCGTCTGTGCCAATCCGCAGCTGTGTGCGCTGTCCCTTGCTCCGGAACCTGAATCATGAGCTTCACCAAGACGACCCTGCCCTTGCCCCTCTAACACGGTGGATTTGCTTGTTGCAGGGAGGCGTGAACCAGCTGGGACACCCCAGCGATACCATCTTTGCAGTTCTGCTGCAGAAGAGCCCAAAGGCAAGTCTATACCAGCCTCTGAGCCCCTTCTCTTCATTCCAAGCGGGGTCGCTGGGGCTGAGATCGGCACCAACAGCACAGTTTGGCCACCACAGCGTGCACTAGGGACCACCTTCAGCCCTCTGGGCATGAGTCTGGCTGGAAGCAATGGCCGTTCCACCTCAGCTGAGAGACTCTGGGAGGTCTCTTCCATGCCAAGGGGCCTTGCCCCATCACTGTAACATTGCAGCTGAGACCTGTTTGAACAGGAGTTTGGCCATAGGCTAGGACAGTCCCCCCTGAGCCTCTAAACCCTGTCCTGCTCCCAACTGCTGCGCACAGTAACAGATTTAGGCTCCAGAGGAAGTTGTGTCCCACTTTGCTAAAGAGATGATCCTGCAACAGGGCAGCATAAGGGTGACAGTAGTGGAGTCCCGGCCCCAGTAATACAGTTCCACTCTTCTTACCAGCTCATATGCTCCCAGCTTCTCCACAGCTTTGTAGATCTTCCACAGGTTAACTAGACAAAGACAAGGAAGAGGCAAGGAGTGAGGGCAGGTCACTGGGATAACATTTCATGACCCCTGTGCCAAGGCACTACTCACCCCTCATCAGCAGCAGCCCTGTCAGTGGGACTCTTGGGAGTTGTGTGAGAGTAGTCCCCACTGACTTTAATGGGAACTACTGGATGGGCCATCAGCAACATGACACTGGGTTGTCAGTCAGGGCAGGGATCCATACACAGGATGTGTAGGGGGCACCACAGCCGTGTCATGCTGGGAGAACAGCTGCTGTGCTACCTTTCAGGGAGAGGTCAGTGCTGGGACACTGGGTGGCTTGGACATGGCACTGCCACAACAAAGATTACCAGACTGTTATGGTCCCAGTGAGCACAGAGGTGCTGTCGCAAAGACGCTGCCCACCCGCCCGAGGCCTCTGCTGGCATGGCCAAGGCGCTGGCAGAGATCAGAGCAGAGCAAACGCTTCACCACACACAATGGCTTTCTCCTCTTGCTCTCTGCCGTTAGCACTCCCCCCCCGCCCCTCGTACAGGGCGCAGCATAGATAACACCCCTACCCATGCAGGGCCTGGGAAGGGGAGTTCTGGTCACTCAAAAAGCCACCCTTGAATTGTTGTGAGCCACCTGCATGAGGATCTCACCAGCAGCCACAGTTTGCTTCCTTTGGGCCACTGAGAGGTGCTAGTTGCTCCAGGCACTGGCAGGTTACTCAGCCAACAGGTCTGGGCCTGCCAGTCATGGAGGGGGAAATCACTGGCACTGTCCTGGGGTAGCCCCACCTTCCTGCCCCCAGGCTATGACTGGCTGTTACATGGATGTGACGGCTCTCACAGGCCAGCCCTGAAGAGCTGGCTGGCATGTCACTCCTGCACCCACTCCTGCCGTGCCACCTGTGCTGGAAACCAGCAAAGGATCTGGGGACTCCCCGCCCCACCCCGGCCCCAAGACATGGTTATGAGCAGCCGAGCAGTAGGCTGTGGCAGGAGAAATGAGCGGATGCTCGCAAGGTGAGTGGACGCACTCTGCTTGAAGCCAAGATGAGGCACCCTCTCGATGGGGGTGTGACGGTCCTTCATAAACTTGTAGAGATTGACCAGGAAGGCCTGCTCCTCCTCCTTCTCCCTGCTCGATGCCTGCTCATCCCCCATCTCCTCCACCAGCCTCTTCTGCTCCTCTTTGGGGCTGGTGTCCGGCTTCAGTGCTGGCGAGTCCTGCGGAGAAACACAGCCAGGCAATCACCAACTGAGGCGGGGAAGTCAAAGGACAGAGAGGGAGGGGACCTGCCTCAGCTCACATAGAGAGTCCATGGCAGAGCCAGGAATAGAACCTGGGAGTCCTGGCTCCCAGCCCCGACTCTATTCACTGGACCATGTTCCCTATCAGAGCCAGGAATTGTACCAGGAGTCCTGACTGCCAGGCCATTGCCACTTGGTCATCCAACTTGTATGCGTTTGCCACACAGAGCCAGCTAAAGTCTTCCTGACTCCAGAGGAGACTGCATTTGTGTGTGGGGGAACGATATTAATTCCTTAACCCTCCTAGATATGCACAGCTGAGGAGCAGCAGCAGCTCCCACGGCCTAGCTCATGTTTGCTTCAGAACAGCTGTGCAGGCTGGAGTGCCAAGATTCAGGACCAGTTGCCGCCAGAGTCCCTCAGCAAGGAGGGGAACAATGCAAGGCCACTTACGGAATGGCAGGGATGATAAGAGAGTTACTGAAGCTTCATATTTTCTTGCCTCTTTTCAACCTCATCTTGGACACCCCCAACACACATCTGCATGGCTCTGCCTGCTGGATACGCACTCGCAGTAGTGAACTGGGAGTCCGGACTCCTGGGTTCTACTCCCACCCGTGGGCTTTTCACAGAATGCCATGCTGCATTGTACCACTGCTCTAAATACCATTGAGAGGTGTTTTGTGGTAGGAGGCATTTTATTAGCTCCGGAGAGTAACAGACTTGTGCAACTAAAGAGTGAGAGCCAGAGTTTATTATTCTCCCGGCTGGGAAGGCAGCCAAGTTGGTCAGAGCACTGGAGCTGTGTGAGAACACGAGGAACAGCTTCCAGGAAAACAGAAGGGCAGAAATACTCGCTCTCATCCTCTCTCTCTCTCTCGGCTAAAAATGTTTCTCATTTGTTTGTTCTACATTTTCCAGAGTTATAAAACTTGTTGCTATTTTTGGGCAAAGCAGCTGCTGAGCTCCCAGCACTTTTTCTTCTTTCTGTTCTTTTAACTGCTTGTGACAGACGTGTTATTTTAGCTGCTGAGCTATTTCTGGGCCTCCTTTTCCTTTTTTAAACCTCAGTGAATTCAGTGCGGGGGACTGGTGTGTGAGCTAGAGTCCTGGCAATTCAAGGCCTCTGCCATAGGGCAAGTTTCTCAAACCCACTCAACACCACCACAATCCACTCAGGCCTGCCCTGATAGAACAGCCCTCTCCTCTAGGGCACGAGACACGCTTTGTACACCATCCGGTCCTTGTCCACTCTGCTAAGCCTGCCCACTCAAGTTGGCTGTGGCAGTGGTTTTGGTGAAGTGGCCACCTGCCCGCTTGAAACCGGACTGAGTGAATGAACCACTTCACCGAACTCCTTTCACCACAACAACACTCAGAGGGGAACAATTTTTCCTAGATTGGATCAATACTGGTGGCCTGGATGGCGAGAGGCATGGTCTGCCATTGCTGGTGACCCAAGACATCCAGTGCCATTTAATAGGAGCAGCGCTATGGACGGTGTGTCCTGCCATGGCTGTCACAGCAGCTAGGCTCAGGGCAGGGGACTGCTGGGGACACTTTGTCTCTAGTCCCATCTTTAGCAATCACACCAGCCACCCAGTGCTGAGGACTCACACAATCTACACCCCTCACTCTCAGCGACAAGGGGAAAATCTCTTTTGTATCCATCCCATCTCTCTCCCCACCAAGATGGAAGTGGCAGGCGACCCTTAGATGTGCCCACAAAGACACAAGGCATCATATGTGAGTTTGCATAGTGCTTGGGGAGATAATGGATTGACAAGAATCAGTGTAACCCAACACTCGACCCAGGGAGGCTGTACGACTCACACCCACCCCATGGCTGCAACCTAAGATGACTTTAAGTTGACAGCTGAAGTGGAAGAGGAGGTCACACCGGTCTCACGCGACAGTCCCATGGAAGGTTCTGTGGCCAGGAGGCCATGGAACAGGCCCCGCAGGCAGGCAGATGCCTACAAGCAACAAGAGGAGCAGAACTCACAACCTTCCACAATGGAGAAGCCACAGGCCTCTGGTGAGCTAAAGGGGCATATTCCCCAAAACAGAGAACAGACACGCTTCCTATGGTCCACATGCTCCATGCAGTGACCTGCACTGGGCTGGGCGTGTTCCCGCAGGCCTTTCACAGAGAAGCATGGGGCCACATGTACCCAGCAGCATACATGACTATGCAACACACTCCATGCAGCAAGGGCAGCAATGCTCAGAGACACAAGGTGGACATGACTTCCCCAACTGCCCTTCACCCATTTCCCCCTCACTAATTCCTTGGCTCTGTGGCTCCCCTCTCCGTTTCACATGATGCAGGATGGACAATCTGAGCATTTGCTTTCTCTTTTGGGTTGTCACCATTCCTGGAAATGGTCTCAATTCCATAACTGTACCGATTAGAGGCCTGTAATGATTTTGGGGCAGGTCCCCTCTCTCAGTGTCTCAGTTGCAGCCTGACTTCCGACTCCCTGCTCCAGATGGTGCACACCTGTGTGTGCACACCAGCCATTTGTGTGCGCAAACTGAGCACCGGGCAGGTTTGCACGCCTAGGACTGCAGCGTCATCAGTAGTCTGTTCCACAACTGCTTCAGCAGCACAGGTTGCATTTGTCTGGAAGTTCAAGAGAACCCCTGAGGCTTATTTGCATCCAGCTGCCTCAATTAACAATCCCCTTCTATTTATGACAACCAAGTTCTGGGTCTTCTCTATTGTAAGGGACACATCTTTGCTGCATGTTGCAGGTGTAAAAAAGGGACTGATGCAGGTGCAAGTCAGCCCTGGCCACACAAACAGGCCCCATGCAGAATTCTGTAGTCACTCTATGGAATGACTCCACATCGCGCCTCCACATCTCTAAGGAGCCTGGTGACTGAGGCCAAGCTGAGGCAGCAGGTTATAAAGACGATGCACACAGTCTCCCTCATAGTCCCTTCATCTCCATGTCACTCCACACCTGCCCCTCCTACCCTCTCCCCTTCACCCCTGTCTCTTTTCTTTCCCTTTAGCTGATTTTAAGGAAAAAAATCCTGGCACTAACTTGCCATTCCACAGTTCACTCTGCTGGTGCGTTCTACCCCTTCGCCCTGCATCTGCCCTGCCCAGGTAGACAGCACTATCTCATTGCTTCCTTGTGCTCTGTCTTAGCCTGTTGGCTCCCATCAGGTACTTTGGGGCAGGTCCCCTCTCTCTGTTCTGGGGCTGTACACCGCCCAGCCCAACAAGGTCCCAGGCCAGGACTGGGGAACCTATGAGAGTACAAATAAAACAACCCTTAGCAGCTCTTCCCTGGAGGCTTGACTTAAAAATTGGTTGTTTTTCCTTCATCTAGAATAAGAGTGAGAACAACCCAAAGTCTAGGGCTGTCTTTCAGTACAGACACTCAGAGCAGTCCCCATCGGGGTATGCTAGAACAGCGATGAACAGCCTTTAACAACTATTTGCCATCAAGGGGAAGGAGAGAGATTCCCCTCGCACTAGGTTGCGCAGGAATTTCAGCTGTTGCTCCTGGGGCATTGTTGTCAGTTGCTGCCCTGGCCAGTCGAACAGCAGTGCAGCTATGGACAGAGGTACCCAAATAGTAAAATACACCTTGACAACATCCTTTGCCCACCTCTCTCAGAGGGTTCAAGCACCCCATTCCCATCTCATGGAGAAGGCTGAGTGCCTCAAGAAACTCCAGTGGGAGACAAGGAGAGAACTTCATGCTGTTCCTCACTCACCACCTGGTCCAGCGGGTCCACAGTGCTCTGGCTCCCCTCGGGTCCAGGTTGCACAGCATCAGCCTCTTCCACAGGCCCCGGCCCAGCAGCCTCCATTGTGGTTGTCTTCTTCTTCCTCTTCCCTTTAAAGCTGAGTGCTGTGGCCAAGGGAGAAGATGGAGAAACCATTGAGAAGCAAAAGGCCCAAACAATCATGCAAATCAATGGGAGGTTCTCTCCATACTCTGCACACACTCTGCAGAGTGAGACACCAGCACTCCTTGGCAGCCCAAACAGATGCACGTACTAGGGAATACACGTGATCAGTCCCTCAGTAACCCAGGATCCAACCTTCCCTCCCCTCAAACGCAGGGCGCAGAGCTGGAGCTGGAGCCAGATTTCCCAGTCCAGGCCTCTCCAATGGATGGAGACCTGGATGGCCAGATCTGCACAGCCCTGAACTCGAGGAACAGTCGGGTCTCTCAGGATTTCATAATTGGGCCCATGGTTCATTGCTACACGCCACCCTTTCTGAGGGAGGTCCTTGCTCTGCACAGGGGGCCAGGCCCCAGCTGAGCCCAATCAGAACTCCAGAGAGGGACACTCTTCAGCCTTGGACATGCCAGAGGGACCCACTGCCCTGGACTGGGTCTGAGGACAGGCAGACTTTCCAAGAATAGAGACCTCTCTGACGCAGGTAGCTGCCTTGCTTCCTGTTCAGAGACACGCCGTGTTTGTCAACAGCTCCTGACGGTGGGCCGTCTGGCCACTGCTTTCGCTTTCAGGGTGGCTTCCTGGAGCCGTGGGAGCCAGTGCAGTGCTGTGAACGCTTCCCCACCTCAGCCACATCCGTTCCTGCCAGATGCTCGGCTAACTGCCTCTGGCAGGTGGCTCACTCTCCCTCCAGTTGCTGAGGAGGGATGTGAAATCCCCCCAGCCCCAGCGATCAAGTGGAGAGATCCTTCCACTTCCCCACCTGAGACAACGCAAGACATGAGGACCTGACTTAGGTCTACTGCAGCACCTGACCACTCCTGCTACTCCTGCCCTGTCGAACCCCCCACCCCTCAGGTTTTTCAATAAGAGCCCATAGACAGCGAGAGCCAGGTAAAGGCCACCTCCCTGCACTGCCCAGCAGTTAAATAAATAGTCCTCATCAGTTCTCCTCTGGCTCGTAGAAGAATCCCAACCCCTCCAAGTCAGTACGGGGGTACAGCTGGGTAGAGACTGCCCTGCACAGTCCCCATTAGGCCTAATGCAAGCACTTGGGTCCATGCTGTTGCTAATCCAGCCCGAAAGTAATGGACAATTGAACAATTACAAAAAAGCACCCCCAGCCCCGACCAGAGAGACAGCGGGAAACTCCTGCCCAAAGGCCAGGCCAAGGGAAGCACAGCCGGGACACTGTAAGAGGTGTAATTACTGTAGCATCTAGAGGCCACACTGAGATCAGGACCCCACCATATTGGGTGCTACACGGACACCTACCTGCCCTGAAGAGTTCACAATCTAAATTGAGAGAGTGGAAACTGAGGCACTGAACAGAGATGTGACTTGGCTACGATCACACAGCAGGACAGTGGCAGAGCAAGTTCTAGTGCCAAGTTCCAGTCCCGTGGCCTCTCCTGAGGAGGGTCCTTGATTGCCATAGTGGGTACTGCATGGAGGCCACTCTGTCAGAACCTGGGACGTAGCTTGTCTTTGGCTGTGGTCCAGTAAGCAACCTTGCGGAGCAACTCCCACACTACACAATGTTTCTGGAAATGAGGGGCTTGGAATGGTGCATGATCTGCTGTGAACTCAGGGCAGAGGCTCCACCCGACCTTTCTGCTCTTGTGCGATTCATTCCACATTGCATAACTGCTTAATATAGATTCTGTTTACACAACAAGGAAGGAAGAGAAACAAACAAACAAAAAAACCCTCCTACTCTGCACTTCTGCTGATGCCAGAGCCCGAATGAGCAACATCTGTCGGGTTGAGGTCACCCACTACTCCAACAAACCCCATCTCCAAGCTGAGGGGAGGGCAGTTCGGAACCAGAACCGGTGAATCAGAACCAGGCCACATCAGTCTCTCCTTCTGAAACTGGTGAAATAGCCACCTCTCCTTCTAGAGCTTTTCAAACAAGGGCTGATCTGTTCCCAAGGCTCAGCCCCTCAGCCTACTCCAGTTCGTGTTTGCTGTGTGTCGTTCTCAGCCCCACGGGGTCAGCAAGCTCATAAAATGCTTTCACATACTGTACAAAGGGGAGAGAAAACTGGTCGGTTTAATGTTCTCTGGGCATGAGATCACCATGCACTGCAGCCAAAACAAGCCCGGCTTCTGAGAGGATTACTGGACATGATGACAACTTTGGGAAACAGAGCAGAGAACAGCTTGAGCCTTTTACCCAGCTTATGGCAGGAGCCACTACGGGGGAGAGAGGAAGGCTGAGAGTCAACCCCTCCACCCCCCAACTGCCTGGGCTCATCAACATGGCACACAGAACAGGCATGGAGAGGAAGGGACAAAGACACCTGAACCACACACTGACACAAGAGCACAACTCCCAATAAACAAACTAGTCAAGTGCAGGTGTTTTTGTTAATTACAAAGCAAGCCGAACACTATTAATTAGGGAGTTCTCCTAACAGTTATACTGGATGGATCACGGCTTGTTGACAAGCTGTGCCCTCCTCTCCTTATATAAACAGGGCAGACCCCTGCTCCTGCTGACACTAGAGACATCAGGGGGGTTGCATATGGAGGAGTGAAAGCACAACTTGGCTTATGCCACATGTAAGAATCTGCCCCTCTGCTCTGCAGAGTCCTGCTGCTCCCGCTTCATTCTTCCTATGCGGATCTCAGCGGTTGTTCCTCCCCTCCTCCCCCACCCCATTTCCGATCCTGACGATCCAGTATTATACTGTTCTTTGTTTCATGCCAGTTGGGATGTGTCTTATCTGGGTTGCAACACTGAAAAGCACCTGTTTATTTGCAAGGCAGCTGCGCAGGACCTTGCTTGGCAGTTTTATTGGGATGGCAAAGTGCCTGTTTTGGGGCTGTCCTTCTGCACAGTTGGGGGCTCACACAGTTTATGCTCTGCCAGCAACCTCCTCTCACCAGTTCAGAGAGGAGAATTGGCCATGCTGCTCTAAATCATTTCTTTATCATCCCATCATTAGTGGATTAATGTCAATACCACAGCATCACATGTGATGGGGCAGTATCATCACCACCATTTTACAGGTGGGGAAACTGAGGCATGGAATGGGGAAGGGAGGGACTCACCCATGGTTGCACAATGGCAGAGCAAGGAATAGAAGCCAGTTCTCCAGGCTCCGACCCCTGTGCTTCAGCCATGAGATTACCCTGCTACAAAAAGAAACCTTAAACCAAAAGCAACCCAACCTTGCTAACATATCAAAGACTCAGTACAAACAAGAGTGAGAGCAAGAAACCAGCAGGGCGCCAATGCCAGCAAGGCAGAAAGTGCAGCAAATCCATTCCTAAACTTCAGGGAATCACAGAAATTAGAGATGGCAATGACCCATGAGCTCATCTAAACCCTACCCAAGGGGGCAGCAGGGGGTGCTCAACCTCATACATATTCCAGGGCATAGAGAAAGGGAGACTACGTTAACTCAATCCCCAAGGAAAGACGACTCCAATCTAATCCGCAACAGCAGAGTCCTCTGGTATTTTGGATTTTTGGTTCTGCCTTTGCCAACAGTGACAGTGGATGTTTGTATTTCACAGCAGCAATCTGCAAATTCCAGAGTCACACACACGCCCACTGCTAAACATTTCTCTTGTTCACACTAACTACCAAGGTATGTGTGCGTGTATGTCCTCCCGTGAGGGGCAAATGGGAATAGCTTGCTTCACTCCTCTACACTGCCGTACTGGCTGGAAAAAAAAAAACTGTTCTTGAAAAGGTCAAAGCATTTCTTGGCTCGAAAGGAGGGGCCGTTAGCATCTTCAAAGTACAAGCGTGAGCCGCTTTCGGGAAATGACAGAGTACAATGGAACCCGAATTCTGCGTACACACTGTACATTACCTCCGCTTAACCCTTTGGAGGCCGTGACGGGGAAGGGGAAAAACAGGCAGATTCTTCTGGGAACCAAAGAGAGAGAGAGAAAAGAAAGAAGCTGTTGCTGACAGCTGTCACAACAAATTAGCTGAGTCCAGCTAAAGATCACAAACCACAACAGGAAGTGGGATGCCAGAACCCGACGCAGCGCTGAAATTTACCAACTAGAAAGAAAAGTGTATTTCGAGATAAAAAGTGACTGGGAAGCCCCCTGCAGCCAGAAACTTTTGAGAGAAGGAGACAAAAAAAAACCAAAAAAAAACCAACCCTCTCCCTGCCCCCTGAAGAACCTGCAGCCTAAGACAACTGGGGCCCGGCTCCGGCCGTGTGAACAGGGCTGGGCGGCTGCCGGCGAGCCCCGGCTCTCTCCGAGCCCAGACCCCGTTGCCGGGCAGGTGATCGGGGGCGCGCTGCAGGATTTACCATCACCGGGATCGGAAGCCGGCTCCCGCCCCAACCCCCAACCGCTCGCAGCTCCTGGGGCGCAGCCCCCTCCTCGCCTGCCCCCCAACTTACACCCCCCTACGAGCCCGTCCACCCCGCCTGCCTCCCAACTTACACCCCCCTGCCAGCCCGCCACCCGCCGCGCCCCAACTTACACCCCCCTGCCAGCCCGGCCCTCAACTTACCCTCCCGGCACCCCGCCCCCCCGATTACCCCTGCCAGCCCGCCCCCCCGCCCGCCCCCAACTTACACCTCCGCCGGGACACGCTGCCCGGCCAAGACCCGGCAGGGCTGTTTCTTACCATCGCCGCAGTGCCGCGGCCTTAGCGCCCGCCCGGCCCCCACGCCGCTACCCGCCCCATGCGAGACTCCAGTGTGTCCGGGCTGAGAGCAGCAACTCGCAACCTCGCCGGCCTGGCGCCCCGCCCCGCCCACCGATTGGGCAGGGGTAGCCTGCGGCGCGGCCGATAGGAGAAGAGCGCAGTCAGTTAAGGGCTGGGCCCGCCCCGCGCAGCTCGGACTCCTGGGAGTTGTAGTCGGCCCTGGGTGCGCCGCTGCTTTGCCGCGCGCCGCTTTCCTCTCAGCGCGCCACGCCCGCGTGCCGCTCCCCTCAGACTCCTTTCTTAGTCCGGAGTGACACCGGTGTAACCCGTTCACACCACTAGGGTTCTTCTGGTGTGACACCGGTGTAACTGAGAGGAGCTGTGGCAGGGGAGAGCCGGCTAGCGCGCGAACACTCTGGACGGAAAGGCGGCCCCGCAGAGAAGGTTCCCTGGGGCCCTGCCGGGCACTGTTACCCTGGCTGCGCCCCCGCGGGCCAGGGCTGTATTGCTGAGGCGTGTCCTGCAGGGGAAGGGACGTCAGAGCGGCTTTGCTTGGGGAGAAGTGCCAGGCCAGGCTCCTCTGGGCAGTGCCCAGCACTAGAACTCAGTTGCCCCTAGCAGGGCGTGACTAGCAGGTGAGACTGGGGGACTGTCCCTAGTGTTAAAGAGAGAGTTACAGAACCAGAGGCTCCTTTCAAATGCCTGGAAAGCAGTGTCAGCCCTGGTGCTGACTTCAGTGGGCTGTGGCCCAGGACCCTAGAGGCATGGCTCTTTAAAACGCAGCCTCGCTGGAGCTTGTCATAGAATAGCAGGGTTGGAAGGGCCCTCAGGAGGTATCTAGTCCAACCCCCTGCTCAAAGCAGGACCAACCCCAACTAAATCATCCCAGCCAGGGCTTTGCCAAGCCTGACCTTACAAACCTTGATACCTCTGTCCATCCCGAAGCACTGGGGCTGCCATTCCTCTGTTGTTGTGGTTCAAGCCTGTTTCAAGTCTCCATTTTCCATGCTCAGGTGTTTGTGCATAGCCCATTGGTAGCGTTACACTCTGTAAATGCATTTGCCCTTTTTTCGCTGGCTTCTGCTACCTTGTGGTGAGGACTTTATGTAAAATAAACGTGTGCTGTACGGTAGTGGGGAATGGGGTTTAATAGGCCAGCTTTTGAATCACACGCTCAAATGGCAACTAGTGAGGAGGACTTAACCTGGAAAAATGAGAAGACTTAAAATAAAGGTTCATTGGGTGGAAACAAAAAACGAATTGATTTTAGCCTGTGCGAAAATGATCCACTAACCCACATGGCACAGTCGGTGGAGTGACTAGGGGATCTCAGGTTGCCTGAGCCTGTTATACAGTGTTGCTAAAATGCACTGTAACATTCTGGAGTTTTGCAATGATCTTTAAATTGCCTCGTAATCTCTGTTCTGAAAGAATATAGCAATTCACTGCAGAAGCTTTATTGCTTTCACAGTGGTAGCTGCTGCAGTTTAAAAAAAGTACATTTCAAAATAAAAATCTAAGCAGTAATGATGCAGGTAGATGTGAGGCTAGGTTTCCACTTCAGAGTTTTGCCAGCATTGCTTTTTGAGTTTTCATGATATTGCTGTACCAACAAAAGCCCTTGTATAGTCTCAGTTATACTGACAAAAAGTGCTTTTGCCGTGGAAGCTTATTTTGCTCAGGGAGCTGGTATAAACTATGCCACCAAAACACCCCCTGCCCCTTTTTTTTTGGCCAGTATAAACTGAGTCTCCACTAAGAGGGACTGCTGGTCTGCCTATACCAGCCATGCTTTGAAATGTGGCCACATCCTGACAGGGCCGGCACTTCCATTTAGGCGACCTAGGCAATTGCCTAGGGCACCAGGATTATTGGGGGGGGCGTTATTTTGTCCGGGGGGGTGGCAGGCAGCTCCAGTGGACCTGCTGCAGTGGTGCCTGTGGAGGGCTGCTGGTCCCGCGGCTCCAGTGGACTCCCACAGGCACGCCTGCGGGAGCTCCACCGGAGCCGCAGGAACAGCGGACCCTCCGCAGGAACGCCTGCAGCAGGAACGCCTGCAGCAGGTCCACTGGAGCTGCAGGACAGGCGCACAGGGCGGCAAAATGGCCGTGCTCCTAGGGCGCCAAAAACACTGGCTCTGCGCCTGCATCCTGAACAAGCACCTGGCTGAGTCTGGTGAAGGGAAGGGTAAGGTGAGTGTCACAGACAGGGATAAACTGGAAGAGGCTGTGATGATGGGGCAAAGCGGGGGGAGGACAGCCTGCTTTATATAACATTCCAGCTATGATTGGACTATTGTCTCACATTTTGTTGTGTTACTGTCATTGCAAAAACTTAAAAGGAAAGGGTTGCATTATTTCCTTTCTTTTGTGAAAAAACAGGAAACTGGAGTTGTGCTCCTCAGTGCAATAGCACAGGAGAGGTGGGGGAGGCTGGAAAAATATTCTACTATATTGTTGTAACTGATCAGAGAGAAAGGACAGCACAGGAAGGGCTGTGGTGTAAGGTACAGTGCATGATTCATTCTTTTTATGACTTCCTTCTGTTCAAATAACCCCATCCAAGAAACTTTCCTACAATAATCCCCCAATGAGTTGATAAGATAGATAGACATAGAGCTAGAGCTAGTGACAGAGACAGAAAGAGATGGGGCTTGATTTTTGTGGTGCTGCACACCTGAAGCTCGAAGTGAATCCAATAGGAGAGGTATCTGCTCAGTGCTACCGAACATCTGGTCCCTAGATGACCTAGATAGTACATGATGGGTAATGTGGGATATAGGTTTTGTTGGACTGAGGCTGGCCACATTACTCATGTGAGGCAATGCAGCTGAATACAATGGTTCTGCAATTCATTACATGGTTCCTCAATTTATTATGAGTCCAGTCCTGCTGTGTGACCTCAATTCATATTGATATTACTGGGAGTTAAGGCAGTTAGTACCTTGCAGGATTGGGCATTACAGTGTGTGAGTATCATCCACATGTATGAGATTAGATAAAGAGAGGATGAGTGAGGTCCAGTCCCTAGAAAAGCCACATAGAGTTAACTATCTAGCTATGCGGGGACTCAAGCTAAGGATTTACTGGAAATTGATCTCTGACTGGCACAGTAAAATATCGCCTGGTGTTATACATTGTGATTGTGATTGTATGTATTGCCCAGAGCCATAGCTATTCAAAAAATACAATCACTGACAGTTTTATTCGGCTTCATAAGGCAGTGAGATGTAAAACTGAATTTGCAGAGATCTCTGTCTGAGGAGGGGTGTGGGGGTAAGAATGGGATATTGTAATAAGTTAACTGTTAGAAATGTATGAACTTACGGCACTCTGAATACTGTAGGCCTTGAACTGAGAGCTACATCATCTGACATATAGTCTGTATTGTCAGATGGAGAATGTATTGTCAGATGGAGAAGACGGTGGTTTCATGCCTGAGTGTTAACTATTCTATTAATATAATAAAAATTAATGAAACCTTGTGCGTACATGGGGTTTACAGCTTCCAAAGGATGTGGAGATGTAAATTAATTGGAGACACTGTGGTGAGAAAGCTACTATAGGGCTTGATCCAAACCCACTGAAGTCAATTGATTGACTTTCACTGATTTGATTGGACTTTGAATCTAGACCATATTGGATAATTGTATCTTTCACTCTGTATTCTGTCCTTCTGTCCGGAATAGCTGGATTGGTTTCCAGGCCACAAACCAGCTCTTGCTGGGCTTTCGTGATCACAATCAGGGTTGTTTAATCTTAGCCAAGCACTGATATCTTAGAGCAGAGGGAATGGTTTCCCATGCCTAAACCTCAACTTTGAAATACCTGGACTCAGGAATCTCAGGCTTGAATACCAGTGGGACTGAGTCACCCTTTCCTCCTACATGTGTGAATTTCCTTTCCATTTGTTATGTGAGTGTGTTTAGGACAAGACCTTGTTTCGGTGGCTCTTTTCAGGAATAACCCAACTCGGTATTTATACTGTGCTTGTTGCTGTAGTGTCTGAACAAGCAATAACAGTGCAGCTTGGCATGGATAGAAGGCCCTTTATCCAAACAAAATTGAACCAAGCTAATCTCAGGGTGTGGGGAGCCCCTGGGTGAAATACCTTCCTTTGTGGTGTGAAAGAAGACACGAGGGGCTAGCAGTTACAGTCATGCTGTAAACCACCAACTGCAGGCTATATTTCTGCCCAGATGGACTGAGCCTTTGTTATGCTCCAGAAAAGGGTTCCTGCAAAGTGCTGATCTTAAGTCCCTCGCAAGTCCCTGCATGATGTTTTCCTGCTCCTGGGGGTTTGTGTTGTCACTTCTGTTTGAGTTAAAGCTCCACCATGAATATTGTTTAAATACATCTCCTGTGCAATGAGAGGCTAAACCAGTCCTCTCCTCTGCACCCCTGGAGACTCCTCTGCTGTTGTTCTCCTGCAAAGGTGCTGTGATTGGGTTGCACAGAGATGCCAACCCCAACTTCACAGGGACTCTGCACAGCAGTTGGCTGAGGGAGGGGCAGCACCAAAGTGTCCATAGGGGCATGGATTGTTTATCCATCCATTTATTCATCACGCCATCCATCCACAGCAGGATCCTTCCTTCCATCCATAGAAGGATATATCCATCCATCCATCCATCTATCCCACACAGCAGCATGGTATCTGAATGCATCACAAGAAAATTAACTGGTAATGTATCCTCCCTCTGCTAAGATCACGTTAGGGAGCTCAGGGAAGCTTCCGTGGCTGGCATAAAGAAGCCTTCATGCACATCCTTCTCTTTCTCCCTCTTGCCCCTTATGTATCTCCTCAGCACCTGGCCCAGCTACTTGAGGTGGGTGCTGGGTGGAGGATGTAGCTCTCAATACTCAGAAGTGTGCAGTTTGCTTTTCAGAGCTGCCCTGTTCCTTTAATGCAGATATACTACATTTCCCAGAATGCAGTGTTCATAAAGGGGGCGGAGTCAGCCTTTGAAAAACATAGTGTAATTTCTCGTTAAAAAAAGAAGAAGAATCAAAGCATCAAGCGTCATGTCTAGGAATAGAACGGGAGCTTTGCCAAATTATTACAGAAGATGAGTAATCCACTTAAGTCATTCCTCTAAACACCATTCCTTGTAAGAAAATTAAAATATCAGCTTACATCACCAAGTGCAGCTCTTAGCCTGGATGAGATGTGCATACACAATGTGAAAATGTTACACTGGGATTGCAAATCATGAGTAAGATCTGGAGGGCAAATGAATGGCTCATTCAGGATACAGATTTCAGAGCAAAATATGTGCTCACTTCCAAGCAGCAACAGCTGGACATAAAACACAGATGAGAGATCCACAACTCAGGGAGAAATTAGACAGTGGCTTATAATAATTAAAAATATGTTTATATTGCCCCTTCTCTTGCCGTTTTGGAGACCCGCACCAGGGTTTGTAATTAACAAGGACGAAGGCCAGAAGAAGCTGAGGGTGAGTTAGCTCAGAGGCAAATAGTAACTTTTAGTATTTACAGAGCACTTTTCATCACCAATGGAAAGCATTTCAAGGTTGATTTCATCATTAGTCTCAACTTTACAGATGGGGAAACCAAGTCATTTGGGGGGAGGGGGGGAAGGATAACTCAGTGGTTTGAGCATTGGCTTGCTAAACTCAAGAGGTGTGAGTTCAATCCCTGAGGGGGCCATTTAGGGGGAAAAATTGGAGATTGGTCCTGCTTTGAGCAGGGAGTTGGAACTAGATACCTCCTGAGGTCCCTTCCAACTCTGACATTCTATGAACCCAGAAATATTTTGCTCCAGGTCAAAAATCAGCAGAGCTAGGGCTAGAATTCACACCTTCACAACCCCTGTTTGGTGCCTCATGCATTAACTCCTGTTGTGTCTTACAGTATAGCTGGGTGAATAGAGCAAAAAAGTCTTTGTGAATATACTTTGGATTCAAGCTCTCCACTATGCACCTCACTGGTGTGCACTAGTGCCCCTAAGCCACAAATGTTCAGGCCAGCAAGTCTCACTCTCACCCCTGTTGTCAGAAAGCAAAAGCCTCATGAATACCAGTACAATGGTTATCATGATCAGGAACTGAACCAGTAACCTCCAGGGCTAAAAAAAGCACAGGGCACAGCAGTTTGACAACTTTTGACTTGAGGTTATGGCTCCTGTAGTAACAGCTATAACAGAACTCATTCTCTGTGGATTTGGCACAGAGGGTGACAACCCACTCAATAGTGACTTATACTGGTATGTATATCCCAAGTGTATATACGCTGGATATGCCCAACACAGCTCCATCCAAAATCTCTTCTTATCGCCCATGTAATAGATTAATTGAAAAGCTTCCAATTTTCATGGATAAATCGCAAAACAGACCAAAAGAGCCACCTCCCATTTAATAAAACTGCCTTAGATCATCCAGTCAGAACCCAGAACCAATGCCTTGTGACTCAGCTCGCCCAAGATACCATGCAAATAGCAAATATTAGTAACCACTGACTGGTGTACTAACCATTCTGCGATCAAAAATTAATTTTTGCAAAGACTAGAAACGCTTGAGATGTGCAAGTGACCTTTTCACTCATATCACATACCCCACCACTGGGACTGCACTCATGCAAGAATCCACACAGGCCCTGGAGGAAGCACAAACTTAGCAGGCCAAGGTCTACCTTCAGTTACACCCAGGCAATTTCACTAAGGGCAATTGTACAGGCCCAGGGGATGCCGCCAAATTCTGGCCCTGTGCTTCTATAACCCACAGGTCAGCGTGTGACTCCTTCTCATCAGAGCTTTATCCACAGAAGATGTGAGCCTGCTACAGTTCTAGCTGTAAAGACTCCTGCATCTAACTCAGGAGTCATCTAATGCTGGAGTCCCTGTTTGGCCAAGATGGTGTCCATCACACATCTGTTTAGGAAGTGACTCTTCCCTTTATGGCTTGGCCGCAGATGCTGTTGTTTAGTTAACAGCATAAATGGTTAACCAGGTACCAGAGGAAAGGACAGACATGGCCTGATTTTCAAAGGTGCTCAACACCATTAAAACTAGACAGCCAACTCCTCATTCTCCTGTTCTCAGTGCTCAGCTGCCATGCACACCCCTGGCACCATCTCTGCCAAGGCCTTGTAGCATCACTACCAGTCTCACTACTGCACAGAGGGCTTATGCCTCATACAGGCCAACTCCTTGTTCTGTCCAAGGATCTCAGTGCTCCTGACAAACATATATGCACTAAGCCTCACAGCAGGCAGGAAAGAACCACTATCCCCACCTTAGAGATGGGGAAAGGAGGCACAGGAAGATGAAAGAGCTTGCCCAAGGCTACCCAAAGAATCAGTAGAGAGATGAAAATAGAGCTCAGGAGTCTGGACACCTGGTAAGAGCCGTGCTGTAGATTTGCATGTCTTACATTGTACTCCTCTGAATGTAAATGGCATTCAAGGCCAAGCCTTGTTCAACCAGACTATTTCTATCTATTGTAGTGAAACAGGAAAAGTTACCGTTTCAGCCACAAACAATCTTCTAGACACACTGAAGGAGGTCTCTGTGCTAAGAGGAGGGCTCAGAGTTCAGCTGGACAGTCCTGCTACAGTTCCAGCTCCACTGAGCTGGCTGTCCATGCTTAGCCCAGACGGTCTTTGTGGTCCAATCAATGGTCACTTGCTGTGTTTTCCAATAGGTGCCCTAGCTGGTTAGGCTGGGTCCAGAATGCAAGAAGGAGATGGAGGAGAGTGGTGGTAAATACCAGTTCACCTCTAAGTCCAGAGGAAGAGCTCTGTGGTTGCTTGTATTAATTCTACCAGCGGACAGAGTGGTGGGCTGTGAGTCATACCAAGACTCAGGGAAGTGGCTTGTGTGTGAATATATGTGTATGTGATTAACTCTTTCATTACTGGAACACCTGGGCTTTTTGGGGCTGTTGTAACTGTGGCTCGGGGTGGCTTGCTGAATGAGTGTGCCGTACTTTCCAATAGCAGAACAAAAGCTTCCTCTCCAGCGAGCTGGGTGTAATATCAGCACCGCTGCATCAGTGAGAGCTTGGGAAGCAGACATGCAGGGCAACCAGCAATCTGAACTCCTCAGTCTGACTGATGGCCCCTGCCCTCCATGATGGGACACTGAGCCATCCATCCTCCAAAGACACCAGCTCTAGCTGGTAGGCACCAAATAATTTCACCACTTCTTGGGTGCTTTGTGGCTGATACAGGTTTGGTGAGTCTCAGCCCAGGGATCATATGGACTAGTTGGCCCCTTGCTGGCAATCTGAGCTGAGAAGCTCATGAGACTGAATGCCCCCCATCCAGAGTAGTGGGAACAGAGGAATTTCTCTGCTGGGTCTGCCCCAGGATCCTGCATTTGGTAGTGATGAATGCCTGATGCTTCAGATGAAGGCCAAAGCCACCATGTGCCCTGGCCAGTGGTGCATCACTCTGAGGGGGAAACCTCAGCAACAGAGCAGCCTAGCACCCAAATTCGATGCAGAAATGAGTGGCTCCAGTTCCACCCCTCCTCCTGCCAGTGCAGGACTGTTCCCTACCGCACATTTGCAAGGGCAGTGGTTTTCAACCTGTGGTACACAGACTGCTGGGGGTCCACAGAGTATATCTAAGATTTCCAAAGGGGTCCACACCTCCATTTGAGATTTTTTAGGGGTCTGCAAATAAAAAGAGGTTGAAAACCACTGTGCTAGGGCTTTGTCAGGCCAGAAATCTCCCCCTTCCCACAGCAGAATGTTTTACAGCCTCAGATACCTCACTCTGAGGCAGTTTTCCCTGATAGATTCAGGTCCCTTTATTTAAACCTCTCTCTTCTATTTACACTCCTTGGTACCCTCTTCAGTGAACCCTCTGTCCCTTTCCTCAGCTACCTGCGGCTGCTATCACAATGCCATCTCAGCACTTAGCCAGCCTGGTTGTTTAGCTCTTTTAATCTTCTCCCACAGGTCAATCCGGACTGACTGCTCACGTTGATCTTCTTTTAACAATCTCCAGTTCACCAGGATCCTGCTGGTACACAGGGACCCAGACCTGAATGGAGCATTCTAGGAATGGCTGCACCAGGGCCACAGAGTGAGGGACTTTCACATGCCTGTTTCATGCTGATGCTCATGAGCAGGGGATAGATAATTTCATTAGCCTTTTTTTCTTCCCTCTTTCATTGCAAACTCATGCCTTACATGCTATACCCTCTCACTTCCATGTCTCTTGGATTCCTACTTCCCCACTGCCTCCTCACCACTGTGCATTTGTGACTGTCTCTACCTTGGTGCTATGGGATATTATTCCCAGCTCACATAGATATACACATGGTAGCTGTGTTTGAGCTAGTGTGCTAAAAATAACAGTGTAACCAGGTAACACGGGCAGTGCCTTGGCTGCGGGAGGATGTACCAAGGGGGTCTGGGTGGATATGTACTTGGGTGGCTAGTCCGAGCCACTACTCCAGCTATGGTGCTATTTTTAGCCTGTTAGCTTGATCAGAGCTAGCGCAGATACATCTGCACAACCTGGGATTCACACCTCCCAGCTACAATGTAAACATAGCCTGGGTTTCAGATTATTGCATGTTATCTGCACTTTTCCACACTGAAACTCAGGTTGTTATTTTTCTGCTCAGGTTTCTAGTCTATCTTTGTGATTTCTCTATCCTCACAGATGTTGGCAACTCCTCCCAATTTACTGTCATCTGCAGACTTGGTTGAAACTCAGAATTCCCATTCCATAGGTCATTCCCACATTTCAAATTTGTTTTCATTCCACTTCCAAATTTCCTGTGAAACCAATTTTTCATAAATATTTCCTTTGGGGTCAATTGAAATGTTTCATTTTGATAAAATCCAAAGGTTTTGTTTTATACTGTAATTTATAATATACTATCAAATAAAATACATTTCAAAACAAAAAGTTGCTTTGAAACAAAAAATGGAAACATTCCCTTCCAATAAGGTCAAAATGTCCTGTCCCCATTCCCCCTCCCTCTCCTGAAATCACTGTTTCCATGCAAAGGTTCTATTTCAACAAAACAGCATTTGCTGATGGAAAAATGTTTTGTCAGAAAAGTTCTGTCCAGCTCTAGCTGTCTGAGCATTTCAGGAACATGCCATCTGCTCTTTTCTCTGAGACGTGCCATGAAGCACCATGTCTAACGACCCTTCTCACACTCTTGGCTTGCTCAGCTCCACATGATGATACAATGGTTACTCCCAAAATCCCCTTGGTTTTAGCAGCTCCAGAGATTATGTCATTTCCACAGAGCTGCTCTGAAAAGCACAGAGGATTGTGGATAACACTCTGCATTGGGGGCATAGGGAGATTCCTTGCCTTAGCCAGGCTCTCTCGCTTTACTAGTCTTTCGCCACTCTAATCCTGGACTGCAGTGATATTGTCCTCCCCTCCTTAGTCGGTGCCCCTGCGCCCAATTCTCAGAATGCATCAGAGGACACTTTCAGGAATGTATGAGTCAATACTCATTGCAGATGAAAGCAACAACAGAAGAGGTTGATGGCCAGCAAACTGCAGTATTCGACACAGAGCAGCCAGATACTTCCTTCATGCTTCTGAGGTGCTGCATCGTGTTGGGAGGAGAAGACCCTAGAGCAAAGGTCTTAGACACTTAGTTTCCCTCAAACCTGGTTTTGCGAACAAATTCTGGCAGGGATATTAAACCTCACGCTTCAGTGTTTAAGCCAGTCTCTGATGATTAGGGTATGTCTACACAGCAAAACCCCCACGGCAGTGAGTCTCAGAGCCTGGGTCAGTGTGGGGCTCGTGCTACAGGGCTAAAAATAGCTGTGTAGATGTTCCCACGCAGACTCTGAAACCCAGTGAGGGGTGAGGGTTTCAAGTGAAACAGCTACCTGACTATTTTTAGCCTTGTAGCGTGAGCTTGAGTGCGTTGACCTAGACTCTGAGACTTGCTGCCAAATGGCTTTTTGTTGTTGTTGTATAGACATACCTTCAGAGCCCAGAATGGGACCAACTTGGGGACCAGCCACCATGTCATGATATAATTCCCCACCCTGAACCTTAGCATCCAAAAGATGGGGTACCAGCATGAATTCCTCTAAGCTTGATTACCAGCTTAGAATCTGTAGCGCTGCCACCAACCAGGAATTCCAGTGCCTGGTACACTCTGGTCCCCCCAAAACCTTGCCCGGGGAACCCCAAGACCCAGATCCTCTGGATCTTAACACAAGGAAAGTAAAACCCTTTCCCCACCGTTGCCTCTCCAGGCTTCCCCTCCCTGGGTTACCCTGGAAGATTACTGTGATTCAAACTCCTTGAATCACAAAACAGAGAGAAAATTCACCTTCCTCCCTCCTTCTCTCTCCCTCTCCCAGACTCTCCTTGAGAAGGAAAGTAATCCAACACGGAGAGAAAAATTAACCTTTCTCTCCCCCTTCCTCCCTTTCCCCACCAGTTCCTGGTGAATCCAGACCCCGTCCCCTGGGTTCACCACAATAAAAAAAACATCAGGTTCTTAAAACAAGAAATAATTAAAAAGAGAAAAAAATTCTCTTTGAAAATTAAAATGGATAAGTACAGGGTCTTCGCTATAGACACTGGGAATACCCTCCAGCCTGAGTATACAAGTACAAATTAAAATCTTTCAGCCAAAATACAAATCTGAACTCCTTCCAGCCAAATGCACATTTGCAAATAAAGAAAACAAACATAAGCCTAACTTGCCTTATCTACGTAGTACTCACTATTCTGAACTTATAAGAGCCTGTATTGGAGAGAAACCTGGTTGCACATCTGGTCACTCTCAGAACCCAGAGAGAACAACAACCAGATTCTAACAGCACACACACAAACTTCCCTCCCTCAAGATTTGAAAGTGTCCTGTCCCCTGATTGGTTCTCTGGTCAGGTGACAGCCAGGCTTACTGAACTTGTTAACCCTTTACAGTCAAAAGAGATATAAAGTACTTCTGTTCATTAACTCCTACTATCTGTTTATGACACAGGTTATTTCCACATCTGTTACTGCAGGGTTCTCACACCTTCCTCTACAGCATCTAGTGCTAGTCTCTGTTAGAGATCTTGGGATACTGGACTAGATGGACCTTGGGTTGAGCCAGTTTGGCCATTCTGATGTTCCTGATATTATTCTATTCCAGTGGTTCTCAAACTTTTGTGCTGGTGACCCTTTTCACACAGCAAGCCTGAGTGAGACTCCCTCTCCCCCTTATAAATGAATTTTTTTTTTTTTTACAAATTTAACACCATTATAAATGCTGGATGCAAAGTGGGGTTTGGGGTGGAGGCTGACAGCTCATGACCCCCCCATGTAATTAACCTTGTGACCCCCCGAGGGGTCCCGACCCCTAGTTTGAGAACCTCTGTTCTATTCTGTTGGAAGCATTTCTAATGTGCCCATCACTGGGATGTTCCCCATTCACGTATGTCACAATCCACCAAAAATTCAGCACAGCTGGTACTCGGAGAAGACTACAGGGCTGGAATAGCAGGGAGCCTGCAGGTTGGGACTGAGAGGTCAATGGCCAGCAACTGCAGTAGGTATCCCACCCTGCACTGATCCCACAATTCTGTATGTGGGGAGCCCAGGGCTGGAATAGCAAGGGGTTGCAGGTCAGGATTGAGTGGCACTGGCAGAACAGCATGGGATGGAGAGTAAGGCTTGTTCTACACCTGGTGATTGTTCCAAGTTAACTATGTTGGTTAGGAGTGTGATTTTGTACTGATATAGTGTTACCACTACAACCTCTACTGTGGACACAGTTATACTGGTATAAGGTGCCATATACCTGTAGCTTATTCTCCTATGTTTACCATTATACCAGTAAACCTAGGTCCACACTAGGGGCTAGCACCAGTTTAAATGATCGCAGTACAAAACCTGTGCAGAGGCAAGTGGAGAATGAGCTGTACTGTTTGACTGGTTTAACGGATCCACACTGGGGCTGTAGCCTTGGACTGTACTGGTTTCAGACAGATAAAGTGGCAAATAGCCTATGTCTGGAGCTGCTCCCACTGCACTAGCAGGAGCCTTTCACTTTTACTCACACTAGATTTACTCATAAACTTTAAAAAGCTATGCAGAAAACTTCCCTGGTCCCTTTTCTGTTGCCTTATGAAGCCCCCTCCTCCTACTCTTTCAAGCCCTGTTAACCCATTCCGGGGGGAGAAAGAGAAGCTTCTGACATGTCTACAGAGAGCTCTGTTCTTTTTGTAGCCAAGAATCTGCTAATATTCTGGTAGAAGTTTTGAAACAGCTCAAAAATCTCCCCTTGTGACTCAGCCAAAGTCAGCAGCAGGAGCGGCAAAAAAGCAGAACTGGGTGTGATAGGCAGCAAAACATAGGCCCAGTAACAGCAGGGTGACAAATGAATGACCAGAGGAAGTTGAAATGGGAGTTCTGAGATTATTGTCTAACTCCCGTAACAGGAACAGAGGAATTGCCTGACCTGCTCAGACCTGGGTCCATCCAGCACCAGCAGCTTCTGGGCAAAAAAGTGTAAGAACCCTTCTAGTGGGCAGTTCTGGAAGAACCTGACCGCATGGGAACTTCCTTCTTGACCCTGTCACTTGAGGGGGTTGCTCATGCCCTGATGCAGGAAGGTTACTATCCTCTCCAGTGTAACTGTGTGGCTGTTCTCATTAACAAGGCCGGGGGGAAGAGGGAGAGATGAAAAGAGAGGAAAGGTGCAGGGTCTCTTTCTCCTAGTGAAGTCCCAGAGGAGAGAGAGAGCTGTTGGGGCCAGGCAGGGGCACACTCCCTGTGTGGGAAGGGAGGGGGTTATGCCACACTGTGCCGGGGCCCTTAGGGAGCTTGGCCATGGAACCGGAGAACATGGGATGACTCAGGAGAGTTTCTGTGGTAAGATTAACCCTTTCATTACAGGAAAGCTCTTTCCACACCCTAGAGGGTCTGACTCAAAGCAGGGCCTCCAGTCAGAGTGAAAGAGAAATCCCACTTGCAAAGGTCTTTGAATTTCTCCTCTGTTATGAAATTATTAAAGGGAGCAGGAATAGCAGGGTTTGCTAAGGCCGCCAAGTGGATGGGCTGAGGGGGATGCAGCCTGAGGGGGTTCGAGGGCTGTTGGGAACCTTGGGGCTCAACTACAGGCCAGCCCGAGCACCAGCAGGAAGGGAGGAGGTATGAGGGAGAAGAGGGGAATTTTACACATTTGCTACAAAACAGTAAATATAGTTTAGGTTCTTTTTCTAAAATCTTCTTGGTAAATTTAGTCCTTGTGAAAGTGAGTTAAAAGCAGGCATAGCTTGGGGTCCCCCTGCCAATGCCCCTCATTCCCAACCTCGAGAGTCCGCTATCTCAGCTCTTGACTTCCCTACTGTTCTGCTGGTGCCCTTCAATCCCATCCCAGAGCCCCCTGCTCTCCCAGCCCTGCACCTCTCCAGAATGACAATGGCCTGCCACTGCAAACTGTGACAAACTGTGTGAAGAATTAATAGCATGGACGTCTGGGTCCTTGGGAGAAAATCACCCAAGTCATTGCATCTTGAGATCTGAGGCTGGCCTTGTGATGGTAAGACAGTATCGCCATTGCAGGGCTGGATTAAGACCTTTAGAGGCCCTAAGCACTGAAAAGATGATGGTGCCCCCCCATATGTAATTCAAAATGAAAACAATACCATAAAATAAATTTTTATTTTTCAAAATGACACAAAACGTACATGTATGCTGAAATTAAAATAGTTCTTTCTAGATTTTCTGATTGCAAAATTCTGAATCAACGAAGCATGCCTGCTTCCATACACAATAGGGAAAGTGAATCAAGTCTGTCCTGACACATTGTTGTTCTCTGAGGGTTTTTTATTCTTTTCATCTGAGAAAAAGAGCATTCTATGGAGCAGTTAGTAATCACCAATGTTAGAAAAATACGTAGTGCAATCTGTACATTTGGAAATATACATTGTATTCTGTCTTTCAATATTGTGTCATGAAGATCAATGTGACTGAATTTCATTTTTCCTGTTTCATTAAACTTTGCATGCATATAACAGTGGAACTGACGTACTTCTCCACAGAGATTCATGTTCAAGTCAATAGGGTATGAGTCAACTAGCTTTTGGGAACCTTGTGAATATTGTTCATCAGATAAGTCCATATCGTTTAGAAAAGAAAATCTACTAGATACTTCTTTGTACACTTCACCTCTCCTCTTCATATGAGCTTCAAGAGGATCAATTATAGTGTAGTAGGTAGACATGCAAAATTTGTCTCTAGGATTCAATGTTGTTTCTGTTGCAGTGCTATCATTTGCTTATTTTTTCCTGATTCACTTGCGGGACTGGGCTTCTTTATAGTTAGTATCAGGCAAGATATCTTTTGATATGTCTTCAGATCTTTCAAAATCATTCCTCAAAGTGTGTACGTGGTCTGCTAATGATTGACAGAGGTCTGCACATGTTTTCAAATTCAATTCTTTTTCTTGGAGTGCTTGACTTGTGTGGTAAAAGTGTTGTAAAATTTCATTCCACATGGTCAGCGTGAATACAAACTAGTTCTTGCATCTTGCTTGCAATGTTTTCTGCCTCTTGTATAGTTTCTCCCTTTTGTGATTGGTCTTCAGCTATACTTTCTAATGCATCCACAATCTTTGAGTGAGACTCCAGAATTGCACTTGTTGCCACTGCATGTGCCTCCCAGCGAGTATTAGAAAGAGATTTCAACATACGATCATTGCCCAAATATGTTTTAAGAACTGCCCATCGGTGTATTGAGGCAGAGGAAAATGTATCAAGTAAGTGGACTGTTGAGAAAAACCTCACTGCCACCGCACAACAATCACCAGCACTGCGGCCAACAAGACTGAGAGAGTGTGCAGCACATGGTATGAATATGGCATATTTGTTCTGTTCTAAAAGCTTCTTCTGCATTCCTTGATAATGTCCTGACATGTTGGCAGTGTTGTCATAAGATTGATCTCTGCACTTTGAGAAATCTATTTTGCAAACTTGGCACAGATAGTGCAGTACTTGATTCGCCATTTCTTCACCAGTGTGGCTTTTCATATTGAGGAATGTTATAAATCGTTCAACTGGTTTTCCATCTGTGGGAGACACATATCTTAGTACAATACTCAATTGATCAATATGTGAAAGATCAGGTATAGAGTTGTACACTATTTTTATGTGTATATATGTATATATATATATATATATATATATATGAAAGAAAAAATGAATCAAGTACGTATAATTCAGAAGAATATATCAATAATAAAACATAAATTTGTTGCAGTACATGACAGGATCTGATTTCCTCACATTATTTCAGTCTATGTTAGTAGGACGCCCCCTGGTTTAGGTGGGGATAAGTAATAAAAAGAGAACAGAAAAACAGTGGAAGAGTGTGTAGTAAAGTGTAAGGAAGTCTAACAAAGTTCTGATTTTTCCCATGATGACTACTTTGATGCTTTTTTTGGAAATATCAATTTTTTTCAAAAAAAAGAATCTCATTTTTTTGGTGCCCCCTGCTTTGCTGGTGCCCTAAGCATGTGCTTAGTCTGCCTATTGGGTAATCCAGCCTTGTCGCCATGGTTCCCCAAAGGCCATGTGGCACCTGAGCCAGGTGTCGTGCATGAGAGAATGTGAATGCACAGAACTCTCCTAGTACTTTGCTCTCTGCTGCCAACATCAAACCACGCTGGCTGGTCTATTCAAACTGCGAAGAGAAGCAAAGCACCCCAAGCTGATTAATCCTGGTAGTCGATACACAAGATTAAAGGCAGCAGGACTGTGTGTTAGCTTTTTCCTGCCTGGGAATGCGATAGCGCCCGTTTGGGTCCCGCACGCAGTCTGGAGGGAGTGAGCTGGCCTGCTGCGCAGTGCTTGTCGAGAGGGTGCATTCCCAATCCTTCTGCTGCAAAGAAACCTCAGCAGGACAGGGTTTTGCTCAGTGCCATCTCCATGGAAGGCTAAGAGCATTGAGGACAGTGTAAATCACCCAAGGCCATGGGTCTGAACTGCCGCTGGCCTGCGCCTTGTGCAGTCCTCTCTGCCAAGCAAGGTGAGTGTGAGATGCTAGCAAATCAGAATGGAACACTTGGCATTAGAGTCAGTGAATGGGACTAGGCTTGTGCTGTAGCCGCATTGTTTCCTTTGCACCACCTGTTCACCGTAAACTGGCCAGACCCTGGGAAGCAGCAGCCTCCATTAATTCCAGTGTCAGTGTTTTTACTGCACTAGGTCTAGGCACACATTGGAAGCCCCTGCCTGGCAGAGCAGACAGTCTCCCCACACCTGAGAGGGGCTATTCTCACCATTGCAGAGATGGGGAGCTGAAGAGACTGGCCCAGGGTCACACTGGCAGTGCCAGGAATTGAACCTAGCTCCCCTGAGCCCTAGCCCAGATTCAGGGGTTGGGTTCAGTGTGCAGGTGTGGGGAGTTGGGGGCCTGGATACACAGGTCAAACCAGAGACCTGGAGGTCTTTTCTGTCATTAAGCTTTATGATGCTACGATTCGTGGCTCCAGCACAAACACTGACATCTGGCAGGATTCTCACCACTATTCATAACTCCTAGCGATCCCTCATGCTGAGCTCCGTCAGGCTGAAACTGCATCCTGCACCCACGTTATTCCTCGGACACTGAGGTTAACACCCTTCTCCCAGAGGGATGGCTGCCTGCTCTGCAGAGGGCGATGGGAATGGCCAGTATTGAGACAGGAAATTCTGCCAAGAAGTAATAGCTTCGGGGGGAGCTTTGAGCCAGAGAGAGAGGCTGGGGAATGGGGGGACATAACTAGGGTTGTACCAGCCACAGAAGGGCATCAAGGCCTTCTGCTGGTGTACTCAATGGCCCTTAGTAACAGGAGTAGCTTCAGGTCTCTCATCTGCAGATTCCCAGTTGCTTTACCAAGGCAGAACAGTGTGATTGTCCCTAGTGTACAAGTGGGAAACTGAGGCACAGAGGGGTATGGATTCATTCCAAGCACACAGACAGCACACCCATGCTTACACACATATGCTCACATGCACATTCACTATGCACACACGCACACTCCCACACAATCACTCCGCTCCCAGTCACCTGCCGCCATTCACATACATACAGTTCTTCATTCACATCCATTTGCGTAGCCAGCCTGTGTATTGTCTCGTATTGTGCAGTCCCTTTCTCAGCTCACTGTAACCTCACCCAAAGGGGAAGTGGTGACAAGCTGTGTGTTGAACTTGGAGGCAGTGATGCTCACGCTGAGTACGTTCCGGCTGATACTGTACTGGCTGGGACCACAGGAAGGAAGCTCACAGCAGCAATAGACTAATAATATGCATTGTTATAAAGAGAAAGAAACAAAACCACCCTGCTTTCTATTTTTGACTCTGGTTTCTATTAAAGCAGAGCAGGGACTTTCTTAAGCCCATGAAGAAGATAGTTAATTAGCGACATTCAGGCTGCAAACAACAGGCCCAGATTCCAGGGATGCTGTCATGAGCAGGACACCAGCCTGGGATTCAGGGGATCTATGCAATTCCCAGCTCCACTGCAGACTCCCCACATCACACAGAGCCAGTTTCACATGGGGCATGTAAATGCCCAAATCACCACTGACATTTACAAAATCACTGCTCAGTTGCTGCTCATAGAATCTCAGGGTTGGAAGGGACCTCAGGAGGTATCTAGTCCAACCCCCTCCTCAAAGTAGGACCAATTCCGAGGCAGATTTTTGCTCCAGATCCCTAAATGGCCCCCTTAAGGATTGAACTCCCAACCCTAGGTTTAGCAGGCCAATGCTCAGTGGCCCTGTAGGGGCCTAAATTTCTACCGGGAGATGGGGGGCAGATCAATGTATTAAAAATTGCAGAGTGCTGAGATACGACAGTGATGGGGGCCTAGACAGATTTAACATCTCTTTCACCCCAAAGTTAAGTGGGGCCTTCCCCATGGCCTTAGTCCCAGACAGTATTACCAAATGGCTGGAGTGTGCCTGTCAGGACTGGCTCCAAGCTGTGTTTCTGTCTCCCTCCAGTGGTTGGGCTCTGCACAGAGGATAAGCCTTGTTATAGCGACTGATCAGGGGTGTTCTCCTTTAGCTCATGGCACTGAATTCAATGAACAGGGAAACAGGGTTGCTTGCGCAGGATGGGAGGGGTGCGAGGGAGTGGCTATGAATGGCGTCACAATGTCTGGGCCTGAGGCAGTCTGGGATCCGTGGGCTGAGCCAAGTCAAAGCCCCACATATCAGAGGACCCCAGTCCCAGGTGCTAGCTGCTCACACAGCAGAGCAAAGGGAAAACACAGACAGCTAACAGAGGGCTAGAGACTCCAGGAGGCTGGCAGGGGCATTCGTGGCATGCCTCTGTGTGACCCTAACATTCATAGGTTGGGAGGAAGATTTGAACCCAAGGCCTTCAGCACCCACTGTAGACCTGGGCCTGGTAACTCTGTTGTAGCTGGCAATTTTTTTCTTCATAGACATATTATGCCGGCCCTACGGGTACTTCTACGCTGCAGTAAAAGACCTGTGCCGTGGCTGACTTGGGCTGCAGGGCTATACAATTGCAGTGTAGACATGAGGGGAGTGGGTCTCCTAGCCCTGGCTCCAGCCTGAGCCGAACATCTGCTCTTCAGTTTTTAGCCCCACGGCCCATGAGCCTGAATCAATTGACCCAGGCTCCGAGACTTGGTGCCACAAGTTTTTTATTGCAATGTAGACATGAGCCATAGCAGCAGACCCTCCAGCCCCATGTTATGTGGGGGGGAACTGGACAGAGCCCTTGCCCCTGTTTCTCCAGAGCTGCCTCTGATTGCCTTGGAGCCCAACCTCCTCAGGGGAAGGAAGGCTGAGAAGCTGTAGCTGCTGTGATTCATCTCCCGACTACAGTCACTCAGAGCTGAGTGAAAATGGAACATCCCGCAAGCTACAGCTCTGACCCTCGGCATTTCCCCCCAAGCCCGGTCCCACTGCACTGAACGGAGGCAGTTATCAGAAGCCGGAGCTCTGAGTCATCTCACCTCACACTGTGGTTTGCAAAGATTCTTTACATCAAATTATGTGAAATTTTGTTTCATGATATTTTGGTCTTTGACGCAGTCAGAGGCACGATGGGGCAGGGAGGCTGGAGCTTCCAGCCCATTGCGGGGCGCCTTTCATCCAGGGCTCTTTGAAACCCTGCACACAGCTCACAAATCTCCGAGGCTCCAGGAACAAAACTGCAACTGCAGATATAAACACCCAGGCCTAAACTGACAGATATCCAGCTACATGCCCACACGCTGTGCACCCTTTGACACACTAAGAGGCACAACAGGAAGTGAACGGTTAACTGGTCTGAGGAACAGGACGGCTGAAAGTCCAGGATCTCACCCATAGCAAGACTGATCCTGCATGCCGCAAAAGACCAGGAAGATGGGGCCCTCTGCTGTGCAAAGTTATAGCGCAGATCTGTCATGCTGCCATGGACTATAGGGTGATTGGCTGGAACTGCAGCGTGGTGATCAGACTGATCCAGGCTTTGGCTTATGTGGACTACTGCACTGACCTCACTACGAGAGGCATAGGACGTATGTCGGTGCAGTTAGGGCGATGCAGTTTCTGTGTAGACACTTGTTCCTTACTTCGCCGCTGGCTAAAATTCTTGTCAATTTCACCACTCCCTGCTGGAGCCCTGAATTTGACAAGAAAGGTTGGTAGGTTCTCTGCTGTGAACCCTGCACCTGGCTCACAGCTTGGGCTGTCACCCTGGGCAGATGGGGTGATCCAGCTGTGAGCCTCACACTTAGCTGTCAGTGCCCCACAATGCCCCACTTTAGTCGGTTCAAGTCCTCCTGCTGAGCACTCGCTCCACCGGCAGAAGGGTAGTGTGGACACCAACAGCTGATTGAATTACTTCAGTGGCTGTAGGTGTACCTAAATTAAGTCGACCTAATTTTGTAGTGTACACAAGCCCTTAGAAATAGAGCAGTTCTCCCAGATGATCGCTTGCTCTGGATTTGCACGAGGGAGCAGCCACGGGAGTGATGGGTAGCATGAGAGCATTAAGGCTCCTGGTCACACTTTCTCGTGAGGCCTCATTTACAAAGAGTTTACAAAGGGTTAATAAATTATTCATAGACATGTTACTAAATGGTTAATCGATTGCATAGAATTGATTATAGAGTCCAAGGTGGCAGATAACCATGTACAACACACCCGCCTCCTGGTGGTGTCCTGCTTGTAATGGCTATTACTCATAGCAGCCCTTTATAAACCATGTATAAATGGAACCTTCAAGGAGATGCTGACTGTTAGGAATGGTGGTTGTTGGTTCCTTGCAGGCATTTTTAGCAATACATTGAAGATTTCATCTGAGCACAGGGACTGGAATGCCTACGGTCAAGCCCCAGCTCTCTCGCTGTGTGATCTTGGGTGAGTCCCTTCCCCTCCCCATGCCTCAGTTTCCCCATCTGTACAATGGGATTCAAGAGGCTTTCCCACATCCCAGGGTGCTGCAAAAGGTAATTGGGTGACTCGTGTTTGTGCAGCATTATGAAAATGAACAACTTTGTGGATGTTAATTATGACAGCCCCTCGCGTGTGTCACTTGTCAAACCAGCAGGGGAGAGTTTGATTTTTCAGCTTCCCCGGCACTGTGGGAGAACGAGACACCCAGGTGCCCTGGTCCTGATCAAGGGTATGAATCACTCCTGCTGAAGCTGGGCCCCAGGAATCCTGCCCCAGCATCCTCTTTGCCCTGGGACTTTCGTCCTGGTTTTAGGCACAGAGCAGGAGACAGAGGCGGGCATGCTAACCCCGACAGGGGCAGGAATGAGGCCCCGTGGCACAGAGGAAAATGGCTCTGAACCTGTAAGTCTGACTTGGAGAGCTCAGCTTCTAAATCTGTCTGTCTGCTGCCCTCTCCCAGCCCCTTCCCCTTCCCCCATCACCACTGTAGCACTGAGCTGACATTTAAAGGTTAACCCCAGCATGTTGTCACTTCCCCACCAGGCCTCCATCTCTGGTAACATTTCCAGGATGTCACGAGACACCATGACCCACAGGAGGGGCCCTCTGTGCCTCCTTTAACCCCCAACCAAGAGCTGGGCCTCTGCACTGCTCCCTTACAGGCCCTAGCAGTGGTGCCCTCCGGAGGGTGTCCACAACGCTGGCACTGGCCCATCGAGCTCATCTGGATGGGGGTGTGCAAAGGGGCTGCCATCCTCACAGGGTCACAACGTGGCACCAGCGCCCTGGCTCCTCACCACCAGGCCTTCCCCACATCCCAACAGGGGCTCCAAGCCCACAGGACAGGAGTGGTGCTGATGGCTCCCTTCTACTCCAGACAAATCTGGCTTGTGGGGCAGCTTAGGGTATGTCTGCACCGCAATGTGAGCATAGGCTAGGTTTGAGCACCAAGCCCTGTTCCGTCTACAAACAAATCTGACTTGGATCAATAGAACACAGGTCGGGGGGTGGGTCTGAGCCTGATTCCCACTAGGTCTATCATTTTGCAGTGTGGATGTAGATTGAGAGTCTAGGTACCCAGCCTCATATGCTGAGAGGCTGCTAACACTCTCCCACGATCCCAGGGAGCTGTGTTTCTTGGCCTTTCTAACCCTGGACTGGCTGAGTGACTCCTAGGCAACAGAAGCAAACTCCTGGTTTGAACATCACTGCTCATCATTTAACCCTTCCATTCCAGACCCTGACTTGGAATCCAAACCAGACTTACTTGTCTCCTGCACTAGCGAGAAGTCCTTTGCTAAGCACGCTGCTCCCTGGCCACGGGACCACAGTCAGCTTCTGGTAAATCACTGCTGTGAGGGGAGCAAGACAGTGACTAAAGTACCAGGAGTACCAGAATGACCGTGTGTACCAAGAAAAACCAGGTAAGCTGGCCGCGTTGGCTTTCAACGGACCTGTGGCACGTTCAGAGTACTGCTCAGGTGGCTCAGACCTGACCAACAGAAGGCATGGGTGAGACCTGCATCTCTGGGAACTCCCTGTCATCTCTGGTGTGTCGCAGTAGGGAGCGGGGTGGATTGACCTGGGAATGTCTTTTAGTTTGACTGGAACTGTCTGCATGGGGGATGGGAAAGCAGGGAGTGACTTTAGGTGAGGGATGGTACCTGAGCCTGTAACCTGATCCAGGAACGAGGTGGGGTGAGTCTACACCTTTGCCCGGGAAACTGGACAAAGAGAGAGGGGAAGAAGGAGGGGGAGAGAGCCTGCTGGAGGGGTTTTTGGTTTCAGTTTTGTGCTGGCTGGGAAGAGGCAGGGAACCCCCAAGAGGGACCTGGCTGAGGGGTCCGGGCTGTACCTACAAGCCCTGCTTGGAACTGTGTTCCTGTTGTCTAATAAACCTTCTGTTTTAGTGGCTGGCTGAGAGTCCCAGTGAATCACAGGAAGTAGGGGGTGCAAGGCCCTGACTCCCCCACACTACATGACAACTGGTGATAGCGGTGGGATCTACTGCACCCCGTGGACTGCGCTTTCTGCAGTAAGTGACTGGGGAGCAGTAAAACGAAGGGGGATTGATGGGGAGCAGGCGTGCTGAAGAGTCAGTGAGGGATGGTTTCAGGGGGCAATTAATCCCTGGGAGTGTGTGACCAGCAAGAAGGACTTTTGCAGTAACAGGGTCCCCTGGGGGATTGCAGCGAGTGGTCCCAGGGGTGGAGGAATCTGCTGCTCGACCTTGGCAAAGAGGTGGTGACCTCAAGGACTGGCACACTAGGGGTCTCCCTGAAAACTGTGGGGAACGGCGAGCACCCAGGCCTGTGAGTGGCCAGCAGGAAGATGTATGCCGAGTGCGTTAAGAGCGACCTGGTGGAGCTGTGCAAGCAGAGGGGGCTGCGCAGTGGGATACTCAACAAAGAATAGCTGATTGCCCAGCTGGAGGAGAAAGCTGCTGGAATGAACTGATCCCTGTCTCTGAGGGAAGCAGCCTGGTAGATGCAGTGCAGGCACTAGTGTCTGTCCCAGCTGGGAGTGGTCAGCCAGCTGCTGAGGGCTTCCCAAGACCCCTCCTTCCTATGCCTAGGGGAAGGGCAGGGAGGAGCCCAGCGAATACCGAGGGCACCGTGACACTCCTGGCCAGCAGGGAATCCTCCTGGCGACGCTTGGCATCCATGAAGCTAAAGCAGCTGAAATGGGAGAAAGAGCTAAAACTGAGAGAGCTGGCAGATTGTGAAAAACAGAGACAACATTGTCATAAAAAGATAGTAGGAGTTAATAGAACTGAAGTACTTTATATCTCTTTTGACTGTAAAGGGTTAACACGTTCAGTAAGCCTGGCTGTCACCTGACCAGAGGACCAATCAGAGCTGGCCCGGCTGAGGAGCCGTGAGGCCCCGGCTGCGGTGAGTGAGGGGGACCCAAGCCTACAAAGAGCTTTGATAAGCGCTTGCTGCCCCGGCGTAAGGAGGGGGAGGACATAGATACCTTCCTGACGGCCCTTTGAGAATGCCTGCGAGCTGCAAGGGGTTGGCCCTGCAGACAGGATCTCAGTTCTCACCCCCTTACTGGACTCCACGGCCGTGGAGGTGTACAGCCGACTGAAAGGGGCGGAGGCGGGGGACTACGAACTGTTCAAACAGGCCCTGCTCCGCGAGTTTGGGCTGACTCCTGAGATGTACCGGAAAAGGTTCTGGAGTCAGCGTAAACCCGTGAGTCACATACCTACAACTGGTCAACCGGGCGCAGGGGTATATGCCCGCAAGTGGACAGCTGGGGCCCAAACTAAAGAGGACTTGCTGGACCTGTTCATACTGGAGCACCTGTATGAGCAGTGCCCGTCCGACCTGAGGCTGTGGTTGAGGGACCAGAAGCCGGAGAACCCGCAGCACTCAGGCCAACTGGCTGACCAATTTGTGGACAGTCGGGCAGGGGATGGCAGGAGGAGTCTCGAAGGAGCAGGCCTGCCTCAGCGCAGAGAGAGAGTCATCATGGGACCTCCCAGCGGGGCCTATGGAGAACCCCCCAAAAGGGAGGCAACGGTGGGGGAAAGGGTTTACTTTCCTTGTGTTAAGATCCAGAGGATCTGGGTCTTGGGGTTCCCCGGGCAAGGTTTTGGGGGGACCAGAGTGTACCAGGCACTGGAATTCCTGGTTGGTGGCAGCGCTACAAGTACTAAGCTGGTAATCAAGCTTAGAGGAATTCATGCTGGTACCCCATCTTTTGGATGCTAAGGTTCAGAGTGGGGAATTATACCATGACAAACATGAAGAGAAACAGAGGCAGCACGAAAAGAGACCGAGGCAGCATGAACTGGAGGAGAAAGAGAGACAGAGGCAGCATGAACTGAAACTGGCCAGGCTGAGGGGCAGCGAGCCCATGGCTGCGGTGAGGGAGGGGGGACCCAGGACTGCGCGGAGCTTTGATAAGTGCATCCCAGCCCAGCGTAAGGAGCGAGAGGACATGGATAACTTCCTGGATGCCTTTGAGATGGCCTGCAAGCTGCACCAGGTTGATCCTGCAGACAGGCTCTGGGTTCTTACCCCCTTACTGGACCCCAAAGCCGTGGCATTGTACTGCCAACTGGAAGGGGCAGAGAAAGGGGACTACGAACTATTCAAAAAGGCCCTGCTACACGAGTTTGGGCTGACTCCTGAGATGTACCAGGAAAGGTTCCGGGGTCAGTATAAAACCCTTGATGTCTCATATCTGCAACTAGCCGTCCGCATGGAGGGATACGCCAGCAAGTGGGCAGTTGGGTCCCAGACGAAGGAGGACCTGGTTAAAATGATTGTACTAGAGCAACTGTATGAGCGGTGCCCATCCAACCTGAGGCTGTGGTTGAGGGACAAAAAGCCAGAGAACCCGTGACACACAGGGCAGTTGGCCAATGAGTTTATGAAGAGCTGGTCAGGGGGTGGCAGGAGGATTCCCAAAGGAACAGACCCGCCATGTTACAGAAAGAGAGTGACCCTGGGACCTCCCAAAGGGGGAATATGGAGGACCCCCTCCCAAGGGGAGCACCCAGCGTCAGGGCCTTCCGACCGGCTCGAGGGGACCAGCGGGCATGGGCTGCTATTACTGTGGCCAGAGAGGCCACATACAGTCCCAATGCCCCAAACTCAAGGACAGACTGAGCAGACTGAGCCCACACAGGGTTAACTGGGTAGAGACCCAGCTTCCCAGGCAAGGGGGGCTGGCAGCTTATGAACTGCTCAGGAGGGAGGAGGGCCCCAGGCCAGCTCCTCTGGGGGCTGGATGCCCCGGACTCAAAGTTCTCTGTTTACAGGGTGGGTGTGGGGCGGTCCCCGCGGAGCAAGTGCCTTGTTCCCCTGGAGGTGGATGGGAGGAAAATCAATGGATATTGGGACATGGGCACGGAGGTGATGCTGGCCCAGTCTAAGGTGGTAGCTCAAGTTCGGGTTATGCCCTACACCTATCTGACCCTGACAGGGGTGAGCGGGACCCCATTCAAAGTGCCAATGGTGAGGGTACACCTGAAATGGGGGGCTAAGGAGGGCCCCAAGGAAGTGGGCGTGCACCACCATTTGCCCACTGAGGTGTTAATGGGGGGGGACCTGGAGGACTGGCCAAGCAACCACCAGGGTGCCCTGGTTGTGACTTGTAGCCAGAGCTGGTGAGGGGCACTACACCCTGACCTCGGCGAGGGTACCTTGCCCGAGGCACAGGACCCTACCCCGGAGGGGAGAGAGTGCCAGGGACATGGCTCAGGGAGGCTGAGGCTTCAGACCCAGCCAGCGAGAGGGAGCCGGTCCCCATCCCTTCCCCAGCTGCTGAGTTTCAGGCTGAGTTGTAGAAAGATCTCTCCTTGAGGAAGCTAAGGGACCTGGCTGACCTCAGTGCAGTACATACCATAGGGAGAGGTTGCCAGGAGTGGTTCCTGTGGGAGAAGGGGTTCCTATATTGAGAATGGGTTCCCCCAGGGAAAATGGAGTCATGGGGAAGCTGGAGGCAGCTGGTGGTCCCCCAGAAGTTTCGCCGCAAGTTACTGTACCTGGCCCATGACATCCCTCTTGCAGGGGACCAGGGAATCCGGCGCACCAGGCAGAGGCTGCTACAGAACTTTTACTGGCCTGGGGTCTTTACTATGGTCCAACAGTATTGCTGATCCTGTGATCCCTGTCAGAGGGTGGGGAAGGCCCGGGACAAGGGGAAAGCGACTTTGAGACCTTTGCCCATCATATAGGAACCTTTTCAGAAGGTGGCTATGGACATAGTGGGACCTCTCAGTAAGATGACCCGGTCGGGGAAGAAATACATTTTGGTGGTCGTAGATTTCGTCACCTGCTACCCCGAGGTGGTGGCCTTGTCCTCTATCGAAGCAGACACTGTGGCAGATGCGCTGCTGACCATTTTCAGCCGAGTGGGGTTCCCCAAGGAAGTCTTGACTGACCAAGGGTCCAACTTCATGTCGACCCTGCTCTGGTGCTTGTGGGAGAAATGTGGGGTCCGGCACACCGGGGCCTCAACATACCACTCCCAGTCCAATGGGCTGGTGGAGAGGTTCAACGGGCCGCTAAAGATGATGCTGAAAACCTTTATGAACCAGCACCTGCAGGACTGGGACAAGTACTTACCTCACCTGTTGTTAGCATACAGGGAAGTACCCCAGGAGTCTACTGGGTTTTCACCTTTCAAACTGTTATACGGCAGGTGGGTAAGGGGGACCCTAGACCTGATGAGAGACGAATGGGAGGGGAAGGCCACTCCTGATGGAGAATCAGTGGTGGAGTATGTCCTGACCTTCCAAGAAAGACTGGCTGAGCTCATGGACCTGGCCAGGGAGAATCTGGCAAGAGCCCAGAGGAAGCAGAAAGTCTGGTATGACTGCATAGGGCATGGGCCTGCACTTGCGCCACCGGGGATAAGGTGATGGTTCTCATTCCCATGAGGAAAAACAAACTCCAGGCTGCCTGGCCAGGTCCCTTCAAGGTTGTCAAGCAGCTAAATGAGGTGAACTATGTGGTGGAGCTGTCTAACCGGGCACATCGCCGGGTGTACCATGTCAATATGATGAAGCTGTATAATGCCAGGGGAAATGTGGTGTTGACTGTGTGTGGACATTGGGAGGAGCAGGGAGCCAACCCTTTAGTAGATCTATTCCCTGGAAACAATTCCCCGCTCTGATCAGCTAACCCCTACCCAGCAAGCTGAGATCAGAGGGGTGCTGCATCTGTACCGACAGCTGTTTTCCAACCAGCCTGAACGCACTAATTTGACTGTCCACCGGGTGGAGACTGGATCACATCCTCCTATAAGATGCTCCGCCTTCCGTGTCACAGGGAAAACTGCGCAGGACCTGGAAAGAGAGGTCGGGGAGATGCTGGCTTTGGGAGTGATCCAGCCGTCTTCCAGCTCTTGGGCCTCGCCGGTGGTGCTGGTCCCCAAAAAGGATGGGTTGATCCGGGTCTGTGTGGACTATCGAAAGCTCAATGCCATCACCATTTCTGATGCCTACCCCATGCCCAGGCCTGACGAGCTCCTAGACAAGGTGGGAGGTGCTCTGTACCTTACCACCATGGATCTTACAAAGGGCTACTGGCAAGTGCCACTGGATGCAGATGCCAGGCTGAAATCGGCTTTCATCACCCCTCTGGGGCTCTATGAGTTTCTGACCCTGCCTTTCGGCCTCAAGGGAACGCTGGCCACCTTCCAGCGCCTGGTGGATCAGCTACTGAGGGGGATGGAGAGTTTTGCTGTGGCATATATTGACGACATCTGTGTCTTTAGCCAGACCTGGGAAGGCCATGTGTCCCAGGTTAAACAAGTCCTGGACTGACTCCGGGAGGCTGGGCTGACTGTAAAAGCTGAGAAGTGCAAGATGGGGATGGCTGAAGTATCTTATCTGGGCCATTGGGTGGGGAGAAGCTGCCTAAAGTTGGAACCAGCCAAAGTGGAGGTGATCAGAGACTGTCCCACTCCACAAACCAAAAAGCAGGTCCAAGCCTTTATTGAGATGGCGGGGTATTATTGAAGATTTGTGCCCCACTTTAGTGCCATAGCCGCCACCATCACTGAACTGCAAGAAGGGGAAGCCAGACAAGGTGGTCTGGACCGAGGAGTGCCAGGACGCTCTCTGGGTGCTGAAGGAGGCTCTGGTCAGTGGCCCAGTTCTCACAAACTCAAACTATGACAAGCCCTTCATGGTGTTCACTGATGCCTCAGACATGAGACTGGGGGTGGTGTTAATGCAGGAGGATGAAAAGGGAGAGAGACACCCCATCGTGTACCTGAGCAAAAAGTTGCTATCCCGGGAGCAGAACTACGCGGCCATCGAGAAGGAATGCCTGGCCATAGTGTGGGCCCTTAAGAAACTAGAGCCATATCTGTCTTGGCGACACTTCACCGTGTACACCGACCACTCTCTCCTGACCTGACTACACCAGATGAAAGGAGCCAACGCCAAGCTCCTGAGGTGGAGCCTGCTCCTGCAGGATTATGATGTGGTCCATGTGAAGGGAAGTGCCAACATGATAGCAGATGTGTTGTCCTGGAGAGGGGGCCCTGAACTTCCCCAGGTCACTGGTCAGAGTGACCCCACTCAGTTCAGTCTCGAAAGGGGGAGAGATGTGACGCAGTAGGGAGCGGGGTGGATTGACCTGGGAATGTCTTTTAGTTTTACTGGAACTGTCTGCATGGGGGATGGGAGAGCAGGGGGTAGGGTGACCAGATGTCCGATTTTATAGGGACAGTTCCAATTTTTGGGTCTTTTTCTTATATAGGTTCTTATTACCCCCCCCCACCACCTACTGTCCTGATTTTTCACATTTGCTGTCTGGTCACCCTAGCAGGGGTGACTTTAGGTGAGAGATGGTATCTGAGCCTGTAACCTGAGCCAGGAAAGGGGTGGGGTGAGTCAACACCTTTGCCCGGGAAACTGGACAAAGGGAGAGGGGAAGAAGGAGGGGGAGAGAGCCTGCTGAAGGGATTTTTGGTTTCAGTTTTGTGCTGGCTGGGAAGAGGCAGGGAACCCCAAGTCTAGGTCTAAGATCCTTGCCCTCCAGAGGGACCTGGCTGAGGGGTCCTGGCTGTACCTACAAGCCCTGCTTGGGACCATGTTCCTGTCATCTAATAAACCTTCTGTTTTACTGGCTGGCTGAGAGTCACAGTGAATTGCAGGAAGTGAAGGGTGCAAGGCCTGGACTCTCCCACCTTCGTGACACCTGGCTCTTCTGCAAAGTCCTGTGCTGAGCACTGAGCCCCCAGCAGCTCTTGACAGTCTGACCAGCAGGGACAGCAACCTTCTAATCCCCAAATCTAAGCACCAGAGTAGAGCCAGCAGCTGGCCACACCAGGCTTACAAAGTGATTTGTGTTCACGCTGGTCCCTGAGGAAGCTTTGCTGCTGGAGCAGCTGCAGCCTGGCCTGGGTCCATACTTGGAGGACCTGTTTGATGCTCTCCAGAGTAGCAGCCTGCCGCAGAACCGGCCGCAGAACCAGAAGAGGCAGAGGTAGCATGGGTGCTTGGTAAGTTTCTGTTTGTTGATACACGGAGAGGACTTGGGATTTCTGGTTTATGACCCAATGAAATCATTATTCCAAGCTGCAAGCAGCAGGGTGTGACCGCTAACGGTGGAATGTAGGCCAGCGCTTGGCACCCCGCACCTCCCACCACATGGAGTTCAAAACGGGTACCGGGAAGCGCACACAAGAGGGAAACAAGCAGGTTGATGAAATTCATGCATTGTTACAAAGACATGTTGGACTGTCCCAAGTCAGAGCCTTACATTGCCTTCCCTGACAGTGGGTATAATCAGCCACACCAGAGTGCACTGAGCATCCTTTAAAACTGGACCCGGGAGAGGGGTGTGACACATTAACTGTCTGTAATGCACCAGCGGGCTGTGTATAGTCCAGAAACGTGCCAGGGGCAGGCGGTGCTTGGCAGTTCCTTGTTACAGAAGTATGCTTTGGGCGGGGTGGAGGGAAGGGAATGTAGGTGATGCATTCCCTATGGAGAAGTCCAGGCAGTCTCTGTGGTGTGCATAGTCCATACTGTCTGGGGTGTTTGCATGTAGGCCATAGACAGGTGTAGTCCATGCAGGCTGGGTCCTAAGCTGTAGCAGCACCAGGATAACCACACGACGGCAGAAACCTTGCAGCAGCTGACAGGGAGGCAGCAATCCACATGAAAGCTAGCGCAGCGCAGCAGCCTGGTGATTTCCCCAGGAACTTTGATCCAATCCTGGGAGCTGAGAGCTGCAAACTTTTCCTCATGTAGGAAGTCCAGCTGGTGGCCACAGCGTGGGGCAGCCTGTACTTCCTGGGGCCTCCTCCATAGGTCACCAGCTCACTGCATTCATAGCTGTGCTGCTCAGGTGCTGTAACCTGCACACCTGGCCGGCTGGCCCCCGAGAGCTCAGAACAGACCCTCCCATTGCCAGGCAGGAATCTCCAGAATTGCTATGGCCTCCAGAAAGCTGAATGCCTGAAAGGACTGGGTGAAAACAGAGGTGGCAAAGCAGGGTGAGTGGATTTCAGAGCCTCAGCAGAATGTCTACATGGCTTTGGTTAGCCCCCAGCTGAGCACCGAAAGCCATGTCAGCTTACCCGGGCTCTGAGACTCATTGTCACAGGGTTTCTTTTGACTACTCTTAGAATGACCCCATTGTGATCAGCTCTCATCACTCGCTTTTGCCCCCTTCTGGCCAGTGTGGGCATGGCAGGGATGATGGCATCTTGGCTGGATGAAACACATCAGCCTCTGGGAGAGGGAGGGGCCAGAGGGCTGCCAGGTTCCCCCCCACCTGCCCCAGCTCAATACACCTTGAAACCCTGCAGCTGCCTTATGCCACAGCTCCAGAACTGCTGTCCTCAGGGATTTCCCTACATCCCCTTGAATTTCCCCAACACCCGCCCCCAACTAGTTTTGTGAGCTAGTTACATGCAGTGTAGCCAATTTAGTGATTGTTTGGAAATTTGAATTGAAATTGAAACATTAATACACACGTTAAAAGCATATAAAGTGTGTGATCAAATACATGTATCCGAAAAAGTATAATAGATTTGAAAAGTATGAACATAGACTAGCTTCCTTATACAGCTGTTGTTTTTTATGACAATGTCAGTGCATTCATTTCGGCGATGTTGGCCAACCTAATAATTTCAAATGATGATTTGTAAGCAAAGTCTAAATGAGCTCTCCCTGACAGCTAGTGATGAGCTGGGGGCTGGGGGTAAAGGCTTCAGGACCAGATTGTATTTACATTCACACCTAATCTACCTAGGTATCCAGTAAACAGAGCTGTGTTGCCTGAGTGATAGATTTTGGCTGGGGTTGAGTTACAAATCACTTGACTGCTGGAGTAATGAAATGTTGGTATTCTTATTGTATGATTAAAGGGCAGTAGAACTGTACTTAGCCTGTGCTGATTGAGGGCATCAAGAGAGAGGGTGGGGACAGGTGGTCTGCCTGAGTCACAAGTATTGTTTGACCTGCTCCTCTCCACTGTTTAAAGACAGAGCTGATTATGCTCCATAGATAATCTTTTGTTTTGTTAAGTGAGCACTACAGCTGAAATCATTGATGATCAGGTCTAAGTGCTTAGACCTGCTGTGGGACAGTTTCTGTGGAAGAGACAGCACAGACTGCACTAGCAGCGAGGTTCCCCCACTGAGAGCTCAGCTGAAATCACAGAGCTGGGTGGAACCTGAAGAAACCAACTTGCAGAGGTCACAGTGGCAGGTGGCAGCAGAAGGTGATGGTGCAGGGCCATTGGCAATGGAGCAATGGAGTGAACGGTGGCACAACGAACAGCTGTGGCCAAAGTGAACAAAGAGCAGCTGGAGGAACGAGCAAGGTGCCTTCTTGCTCTCCACATGGGAGATGAACCTATGTGAAAGCACCTCTGAACTTTGAGTCTCCGCTGACCAAGGACAACACCAGTGAGTGTTAATGAGGCTGTTAAGAATGCTGGAGACACAATACAGTTCATGCGAGCAAACATTGCTGTGGCATCATACTTCCTATTTAAGCCAGAGATACCACACACTACAAACTGGAGGCCAATGTTCAGTGCATTATCACTTGTCCATCCTGATGCTGAACACTGGTTCTGAACAAGACCAGCAAATGCTCACTGTCTTTCTGCAAGAAACTCAACTGACTAGCTAGAAGCATGTGGTGCAATAGTGAAAGACTCAACAGTTGAAAAAGTGAAGAACTCTCTCACCACATTCAAAAAATGTTCATACATGGCTCATGAATGCACCGATGTAAATGAGCATCAAATATTAAGTCACTGTGTATATTATCTTGATGTCAGTGGTAGGCCAGTAGATTCATTTCTAGATGTTCGAATTATAGAAGACACATGGGCTGCATCTGTGACCACCCGCATCTTAGAAGAGTTAAATGCTTGTCAGCTGAACCCCAGACAGGTGGCTGCTTGTGCATTTGATGGAGTTGCAAACTTCTCTGGAAGACATGGTGGAGTGCAAGCTTTGCTCAGGGAAAAGTGTAACCCTAATCTCTCCTATACACACTGCAGACTGAAGACATTAAAGTTATAGCTTTTTTTAATGTCTTTTGAAGAGTCTGCAGCCGTACTAGCGATAGTTCAGTTAGATCTTCATTTATATTCTTTTTTTCAGCAAGAGTCCAAAAGATTCTGAATAAATTTAGGAAATATTAGAAGATACACTGCGGACTAGAAGTTCAATTTAGTCTCATACTGGAAACCCTTGCTTCTCTATGAGCAATCGTTGGTGTCTTGTCTTAAAATTACTGCAGTTGTTTAATTACGGCTTGGAAAGTATCACCCAAGGTGGATGGATCTGTAGTAGTGAGGCTTGGTGGATTACTTTTCGCAACTACATTCAGAGAAGAACTTATTGCCATTCTCTCTTTGTAAGTCTACTCTTGAACACTTGAGTCATTAAACGATATGCCATCCAGGCATCTGCTACAACAGTAGTAGATCTTTGTCCAGCAATAGAAGCTACATTTGGATCAATCAGAGAGCTATACATTGAAAAAGTACTGGAAGAAGCAAAGACTTCAGTCCAGAAGTTGACTAATGAAGGCATTTATATTGAATCCTTAAGTGAAGTGGACAAGAAGTGTTTAAGACAACTGAAAAAGTACACAGATTTGATTTTTAAAAATCTACAACAGCGACTTCTAGATTCTACCTCTATGTAGCTTTTACAGATCTTTGTCCTATAAAACACCGACAGTTGAGTGGAGTGAGGCACTACCAACAACGGGGCTGCCATGTGTTCAGGACAGGACAGACAATTTGAACACAGAGTGGAATATCATACCATGAATGAACAAAGATTTGACTTCAACTTCTTTCCAATCAACACTAGTGGCTTGACCTGATCTTTATGCTACGTTTCCTGGGGTGAAAGAAGTAGGAATTCATCTCTTGCTACTCCCAGTCACAACAGCTACAGGTGAGTGTTCTTTTTCATTATTGAATAGAATTTTGTGTTCTGAAAGAAGTCACCTTCTGCCTGATCATGTGAATGAACTAATGAGCACTTCAGTTGAAGGAATGGAAGTACCAGTCACACAAGAAGCCACCAAGGATGAACACATTGCAATCAAGAAGTTCATTAACAGAGTTGTGCAAAATTATAACAAGAAACCAAGAAGGATGTAGATGTAGGGCTTCATAGAAGGCTTTAGTAGCCAACTTTAATTTGTGTGAAGATTTTAAAACATGAGTTAAATCTAATATATTGGTCATGAAACATTTTTCAGTTTTTACTATGGTGCCATACAGCCCACCTTCGCTCTCACGGTCTCACCCTTCATTGGCCCTGACAGCCCCCTTCCCCCCCGTAAATTTGAACATCCCCTCTGATTTCAATTCCTGAGGAAAACAGTGGATGGGATACCAGGAGGAAGCACAAGCAGGAGAGTGCAAGAGAGAAGGACTCCTGCCTCATACTGAGAAAGCAGGATGATCAGCGAGTTATCTTAAGTGCCTATACACAATGTAAGAAGCCTGGGAAACATGCAGGGAGAACTGAAAGTCCTGGCACAGTCAATGAATTATGATGTGATTGGAATAACAGAGACTTGGTGGGATAACTCACATGACTGGAGCACTGTCATGGATGGATATACTGTCAGGAAGGACAGGCAGGGCAGAAAAGGTGGAGGAGTTGCATTGTATGTAAGAGAGCAGTATGACTGCTCAGAGCTCCAGTATGAAACTGCAGAAAAACCTGAGAGTCTCTGGATTAAGTTTAGAAGTGTGAGCAACAAGGATGATGTCGTAGTGGTGGGAATCTGCTATGACCACCCGACCAGGGGGATGAGGTGACAAGGCTTTTCTTCCAGCAACATAGCAGAATTATAGATCGCCAGCCCGCGTTCCACTGGGACGACTTTAATCCCGATATCTACTAGAGGGAGCTAAACAGCATGCACGGACAACCAGGAGTTTCTGGAAAGTGTGGGGACAATTTCCGTGGTGCAAGTGCTGGAGGAACCAATAGGGGCAGAGCTCGATTCTTGACCTGCTTGCTCACAAACCGGGAAGAATTAGTAGGGGAAGCCAAAAAGGATGGACCTGGGAGGCAAGTGACCATGGCAGATGGTCCAGTTCAGGATCCTGACATAGGAAAGAAAGGAGAGGCAGCAGATACACGACCCTGGACTGAAGAAAAGCGAGCCTTTGACTCCCTCAGGAACTGAATGGGCAGGGATCCCCTTGGTGAATAACATGAGGGGAAATGAGTCCAGGAAGCTGGCTGTATTTTTAAAGAACCTTGTTGGAGGTTGAAGGAACAACCATCTCATGTGTTGTAGAAAGAATATGTAAATATTGGCAGGCAACCAGCTTGGCTTAAACAGGAATCCTTGCTGATCTAAACACAAAAAAGAAGCTTACAAAAGTGGAAAGATTGGACCAAATGACCAGGGAGACGTTAAAATATGCTCAGGTCATGCACGCAGTGAAATCAGAAGGCCAAATTCACGCTTGGAGTTGCAGCATTCAAAGGGCATGTTATAATGTAACAAGAAGGGTTTCTATTAGGTATGTTAGCACGAAGAAGAAGGTCAAGGGAAAGTTGGGGCTCCTACCTAAATGGGGAGCACCTAGTGACAGATGAGTGGAAAAATGAAGTACTTCTATGCTTTTTTGTGTCTCGTCTTCACGACAGGTCCAGCTCCCAGACTACTGGCACTGGGCAGCACAGCTTATGGGAGAGGTGACCAGCCCTCTGTGGGAAAGAACATGGTTCAGGACTATTTAAGCAAAAGCTGAATGGAGCACAGTCCATTGGGGCCCAGGAATAGTGTTGCATCCAAGGGTGCTAAAGGAGTTGGCTGCGAGTGTGATTGCAGAGCCGTTGGCCATTATCTTTGAAAACTCATGCAATGCGGGGAAGTCCACATGACTGGGAAAAAGGCGAATGTAGTCCAAATGGGGAATAGAAGAGGATCTGGGGACTACAGTCCAGTCAGCCTCACCTCAGGTCCCTGGAAAAATCATGGAGCAAAGTCCTCAAAGAATCAATTTCTGAAGCACTTAACAGGAGAAGGAAGTGTATCAGGAACAGTCAGCAGATTAACCAAATGTAAGTAATGCCTGACTCCTAATTACTTCTGGCTCTGTTGCGATAGGGAAAGCATGGACATGTTATGCCTTGACTTTTAGCAAACCTTTTGATACGGTTTCCCACAGTATTCTTGCCAGCAAGTTAAAAAGTATAAGCTGGAATGAATTGACTACAGGTGGATAGAAAGTGGCTAGATCATTGCGACTTCATACGGGTAGTGATCAAGGCTCCATGTCATTGGCAGCCCGGTATCACAGCGGGAGTGCCCACAAGGGGTCAGTCCTGGGGCTGGTTTTATTCAATATCTTTCATTAATGAGTCTGGAGGATGGCATTACTGCACCCTCAACAATCAGTGACACTAACTGGGAAGGAGTGGTAGATACGTTGGAGGGTTGGGATAGGATTACAAGGACTAGATGAATTAGAGGATTAGTGCCACAAAAATCTGATGGGAGGTTCAACAAGGACAAGTGCTAGAGTCCTGCATTAGGACGGAAGAATCCCTGGCACTGCTACATCAGGACCTAATGGCCAGGCCAGCAGTGCCGCCAGAAAGGACCTGGGGTTCAGATGGACGGAGAAGCTGATATGAGTCAACAGTGTGCCCTTTTTGCCAAGACGGGCTAATTGGCATTTGGGCTGCTATAATAGGAGCATTAATCAGCAGATCGAGGGGACGTGATCGTTCCCTCTATTCGACATTGAGTGAGCCTCATCTGGGAGTACTTGGTGTTCAGTTTGGGCCCCCATCACAAGAAGGGATGTGGAAAAATTGAAAAAGAGTCCAGGGAGGGCAACAAAAATGAGGAGGGTGGCTGGAGCACATGACTTACGAGGAAAAAAAAAAAACCTCCCTCATATTCCAGAGGACACGCTTCCATGCTGATGACGGGTTCTGCTCGATAATGATCCAAAGCAGTGTGGACTGACACATGTTCATTTTCATCATCTGAGTCAGATGCCACCAGCAGAAGGTTGATTTGCTTATTTTGATGAGTTGGGTTCTGTAGTTTCCTCATTGGAATGTTGCTCTCTTAAGGCTTCTGAAAGCATGCTCCACACCGCATCCCTCTCGGATTGCGGACGGCACTTCTGATTCTTAAACCTTCGGTTGAGTGCTGTAGCTATCTTTAAAAATCTCATGTTGGTATCTTCTTCGCGTTTTGTCAAATCTGCAGTGAAAGTGTTCTTAAAATGAACACGTGCTGGGTCGTCATCCAAGACTGCCATAACATGACATATATGGCAGAATGCAGGTAAAGCAGAGCAGGGGACATACAATTCTCCCCCGAGGAGTTCAGTCACAAATTTAATTAATGTATTATTTTTTTAATGAGTGTCATCAGCATGGAAGCATATCCTTTGGAATGGTGGCTGAAACATAAAGGGGCATACGAATGTTTAGCATATCTGGCACATAAATACCTTGCAATGCTGGCTTCAACAGTGCCATGTGAATGCCTATCTCCCGTAAATGTAACCAAACTTGTTTGTCTGAGCTATTGGCTGAACAAGAAGTAGAACTGAGTGGGCTTGTAGGCTCTAAAGTTTTACATTGTTTTGTTTTTGAGTGCAGTTACGTAACCAAAAAAAATCTACATTTGTAAGTTGCACTTTCAGGATAAAGAGATTGCACTACAGTACTTGTATGAGGTGAACTGAAAAATACTGTTTCTTTTGTTTATCTTTTTACAGTGCAAATATTTGTAATCAAAACAATATAAAAGTAAGCACTGTACACTTTGCATTCTGTGATGCAAGAACCTGGGAATGAGCGACAGGGGATGGATCACTTGATGATTCCCTGTTCTGTTCTTTCCCTCTGGGGCACCTGGCAGTGGCCACAGTCGGAAGACAGGATACTGGGCTAGATGGACCTTTGGTCTGACCCAGTAGGGCCATTCTTATGTTCTTATTCTGTTTCTGGGTTGAGGCTAGGGAGGCTGGGTTGAGGCTGAGTCTTAGGGAGGTCATGCAGCTCCTCACAAACCGGCATTTGTTTCCTGCAAGTTTACAGCCTGACTCCTTAAAAAGCTTTAGTGTCCCTTCCTCTCCTCCCAGATGTGCCTCCCATGTTCTGTGGAACCTACCCAAAGAAGTCCTGCAAGTATGGAAGGAGGTCTTCAGTTCTCAGAACTTGGGTTAGATCGTTTACTTCCCTTCAAAACGTGGGTCCAATTAAAAAGAATGAAAGAATCCTGAAATTGTGACTGTCATGAGATACAAGCTATATGACAGTCACGGACAAGCGCCTCACTCACGCCTAAAGTGTCAGCATAAGGGAGATCCACCTCGCTATCCCGGAAGCATGAGAATGGCTTTTGAATGTTAAGATTCAGTGCTAATCTCAGCCTGCTGCTTTTCCAATGCTGTATGAAAGAGGACGAAAACCGAAAGCCATTCTATGGAACTGAAACAACCCAGAGGGTGTCATCAAGGCAGTTCTGTCTCGATCTTCAGTGTATGTGCTATGTGTGGAGTGGGGAGCTATCTTGGACTGTCTGGGAATTACGTCTTGTTCAGTCAGCGCATATCCTCATGTCTCTGTTGGACTTTTCCACACTTACCATGATGCAGATTCCTTAATCAGGCGCCCTCCAGCCTGGGCTTTAGTTTCTCCAGCGCAGCGACTGACATGCCAGGGGAATCGGACAACAGGGACTATCTCTCAGACACACTCCCTGGCTTATTGCACCCGATCATCTCTCCCACGCTCTTCATTATCCCCGGAGACACACCAGCACATTGTAAGAGCAGGTGGTGTAATCATTTCCTTTCAGGGCCTTCCACGGCTGCTTCTGCCAAGTCAACCCCTCATTCTTTTACTTCCCAGTTCTTGATCGCTGTCCCTGTGAGAGGTTTGAGACACCAGCCCCACCATGACGTGATTTTTCACTAGCTGCACTTCCTGGTCCGTCACATGAATTGCTCTTACCCAGAACTCCCGCTTTGGTCCAGCTGGAAACAGCAACCCTGTCCGGTCTGGATCTTGCTTGCTTCAAACACTCCTGCAAGTTCATTGCCGCTGTCCTTTATCCTTGGGGGCATCACCGCATGATGAACTGACTTCACTTCAGCTTTATTCCAAGTCACTGCAAGGAGCAGTTGCTCTCTGTCTCCCTGCAGGCAAAGTGGAGTGATCTCTAAGCTCCAGGAATTGTCCCCAGTGCCAAACACTTCCTCCTCCTCACACCCATGAGACGCCAAGGACAAGTCTGTTCATTAACACCCCTGGAGTGCTTGTGACACCCTGGCATAAAATCCACTCCCAATGCAACAGCACTAGAAATATTGGTCACCCCAGCAAAAGTCTATTTAGTATGCAGAGACCCCATGTTCAGAGGGGCCTGGATTTCTCGTGTTGTCTACACTGCCAGATATTATTAATCACCAGTTTAAGGCCTGAAGTACAAATGTTTTTTCCCTTTCAGGACAGGGTGTTCTCCATGGATCAGAAAGTTCAGATCCTGAGTCCAGCAGCGTTGTGTTTTCCAGCTGTTGGTGTCTTGAAGCACATAGTAACAGGTATCTCGCAGCTCCTCACATGGGTGTCTCCCTCGAGTCGCCATCATTTCTTGAAGTGCTGCCTGGGGTATAAAGGACTCACCCTGAAGCTGGGAATTAACAGCTGATCCCTTTAAGGAAACACCAATTTCTGCTTCCACATTTTGAGCTCTGTGTCTAATGTGATCCATCAGGGTATCCAGCCTGTCCTCCTTCACCTGCAGGTTAGGATGGTCCCCTGCTAAACTTTCCACATAGGTTTCTCTCATGACTTGCCACTGGGGGTAGGCTTCTCTCTGCATTGCCAGCTCCAGCTTTGGCGCAGCAGGCTCTCCCAGGCAAGGTGGTGCAGGGAAAGCCCTGGTGAACAGGCTGCTCATGCTCACAAATAGCTATGGTGAGGTTTCCCTCCCTGCCTCCTCCTGGCTTCTCTTCCTTCTGGTGTTTCGGGGGGCCAATCTCCCCTCAGAGCGGTTGTATAAGCACCTGTGTAACTGTCTATGAGAATCACAACACACTGGGAAGCTGCTGGTAAAAGGCTTTGACATCACAATCCAAACACACTGTGCTGTTTTTTCATTCATCCACCATTCATGGAGAGCAAGAGCTCAGATTCAACATGCTCACAGATTCTAGTCTCAGATGTAGTACCAGGCCCTTCTCAGGCCCAAGGGATTTTGCCATCTTGAAGCAGCTGACACCAGCTGTAACATTTGCTTATAGAATCACCTGTTTTATTGGGACACTGCAAGTACCAACACCAGCACACAGAGGCAGAACTGAATCTCCCTCTGCAAACCGCACAGCTCCGATCACCATCATAACATTACATGACAACAACTTAATGCTCAGATAACAGTACAGCACCATCTACTGGGGGAACTGTTGTCTATGCTAGTCTTTACACTGGAGAAAAGGCAGCAATGGAAGAGGGGTGCCACCTGGCTGGTTTTTTCCTGCCCTGCTGGCTGCTGGTGACAAGATTTAATATGCTGGGGGATTTTGCCCTTTCCCCGCTCTACCACCCTGAGGGTAAAGTGGGAAGAAATGCTCAGCAGAGACTTCCCATGGGCCTGTCCCTTTAAAGAGCCAGGCCTCCCTTGGAGGACTTGACTGTCTTCCCCACCTTCCCGGCATGCTCCAGGCTGAGCAGGTGGGTTTGCTGTGAGGCTGCCTTCCCAGAGTGCACCATGGGACAGGGAAGGTAACTTGAATTGCCTCCAGCTACCAGCACCAACACCAGCAGCATAGGGGGAGCAGGGGGAGGTGTCAGGCTGGAAGGTGCCTGAGAGGGGCTGGGGGGTGTCAGGGTGGTGGTGGGGCCTGGAAGGGGCAGAGCGGGGTCAGGCTGGGAGGTGTGTGATGCTCCGCTCATGTGGCCTGTCTTTGCCAAAGACATCAGGGACAAGCTGTGCAGGGAACAGCTTACACCAGCAGAGCTACAGTCTTGTGGAAAGGGGATTGTGTCAGCCAATCAGATCCATCCATTGAAGGAGTCTCTATCTGCAGGGCGGAGCAAGGACTGTTAACACAAAGACAGGTGTCATG
>NC_133770.1:151931680-151933566 GCF_003597395.2 Chelonoidis abingdonii
TACCCGGCTCCCCTCTGTCCCCCTGTGCTACCAAGCCTGCCTGGCTTCTTCTCTGGCCAGCCCTGACCTGGTACCCGGCCCCCTGGCCCCTTCTCTGGCTGGCTCAGTGCTAACCTGGTCCTCCCCCCCGGACCCCTGTCTCTCTCCCTGGCTGCCGGCTCCTTCTCTGCCTGCGGTGCTGTTGTACCCTGGGGTCACAGCGGCACAGAGAGACAAGGTGGGTGAGGGAGGATCTTCTAAGGAACAAGGCTCTGTGGGGAGAGAAGGTTTGGAGCCCGGCCCTGCTGTTCTCCAGGCCTGACCATGCCGGGTGGGTGAGAGCTGGAAAGCCCGTCTCTGCCCCTGCAGACCTGGGCTATCACCGCCCCCACCTGGTCACCCTGGCATTCATCTGGCTCCGAACTGATCACCAGGCTGCTGCTCAGGGTGGCACATGTTCAGTCCGTGCCAAGCAAACCCAGCAAGGCAGCCCCTGCCTCACTGCCGCATCGCCTGGCTGCTAATGCTAATGCCAATGGTCCCTCACCCGGTCCCACACGCCAGCCCTGATCCCCGCCTGGAGCTGCAGTCTCACCCCGAGAGCCAGCTGTGTGTTTTACACCCTGTACAGTGCTATAGTGACTGGTACGGCCAGCAGGGGATGCCCTCCTGTTGCCCACCCCGGGCACAGTGCCACCCACCCACGGAGATGGCAGCAGCTCTGGGGCATGACACAGACACAGCCGCTCTGCACTGCATGCTGGGTCGGTAGCCTCCACCAGCCGCACCCCGCTCCCACCCTTGGCTGGTGCTGTCCCTGCACCCACGTCACCCCTCACTGCAGAGCAGCCACCTCTGACAAGCAGCGGCAGCTATTCTCTCCCCCGCTTTCCCCACAGGAGGCTGCCTTTAGCCTGGAGGAGGATGGGGGCACTGGGGGTGGCTAGGAGGTAAGGGGTGGGACTGGGAGTCACACAGGTTTATAAAGGGCTGGGGGGAGCCATGGGACATTTACACCCCAGCCCTAGGGAACAGTTGGCACAGTCCTGGCCTGGCCCCCGGAGCTACCTAAGCTCAGAGCCTGGACCAGGCTAAGCCGCCCAGACTGCTCCAACTCCAGAGGTGCCGGTGAGTCTGGGAGCCCTGGAGTAGCAGGCTCAGGGATTTATCAGCAGGGGAATTCCACTGCCCTGCTCCCCCTGCTCCAGCTTCCTGCTCCACATTGCACCATGCCTGGTTCAGCCAAGCCCCCCGGCGTTTGCTGCACTGGGATCTAGGGAGGAAGCAGCCCAGGGTCTGGGGCAGTCGGGCAGGCCCAGCTTCTGCCTCCCGCCCTGCCCAGCTCACATTCTTGGGCACTCCTGGAAGGCCAGGAATGCTGCAGCTGGTGGGGGTGTGTGTGTGTGTGTACAAGCCCATGTGCAAAGTGTGTGTGTGTGTGTGTGTGTACAAGCCCATGTGCAAGGGGCAGTGGCAGCCTCTAGTGGGGCACACGCACACCCCAGGAAATGATGCACCAGGGCCAGGCGTGCTGGCATCATGCTTGCTGGCTGCCCGCCCTGCCAGGCTGTGAGCCTGCCAAGGGTGGGGCGGGGAGATAGCGGGTGCAGCCAGTGGTGGGGCCGGGGGTGAGACAAGATGCCTTGACTTTCACTTCCTGTGCTGGGGGGAGCTGGGTCTGTAGGGAGGCAGAGACTGAGCCAGCCTGGAGCCCCAGGCAGGGGCTTGGCTCAGTGGCAGGCCACAAACCCAACCCCTAAAGGGGCCCCCTGTGCCTGCCTAATGCTAGCTACACAGCCCTGCTGCTGCCCTCAATCCCAAGCTGCAGCCCCCTGGCCTTCCCTCCTCCTCCTCTGTCCCTATTGGCAACCCCCCCAGCCCTCGTGCACTAAACCAGCCCCCCCCCC
>NC_133770.1:151940392-152084809 GCF_003597395.2 Chelonoidis abingdonii
GTCTAGGCTGAGGTCAATGGTGGGATGGAAATTGTTGAAATCATGGTGGAATTCCTCAAGAGCTTCTTTTCCATGGGTCCAGATGATGAAGATGTCATCAGTGTAGAGTAGGGGCATTAGGGGAATGAGAGCTAAGGAAGCGTTGTTCTAAGTCAGCCATAAAAATGTTGGCATACTGTGGGGCCATGCAGGTACCCAGAGCAGTGCCACTGACTTGAAGGTATATATTGTCCCCAAATGTGAAATAGTTGTGGGTGAGGACAAAGTCGCAAAGTTCAGACTCCAGGTTTGGCATGTAACTAGTTCACAAAACTGGGGGAGGTGTTGGGAAAATTCAAGGACGGCGCAGGGAAATCACTAGTTATCAGAGATGCACTCAAGGATGCTATACGATTATGGTTAGATGCCAACCAACCATTGCAGATTCTGTTGGAAAAGGTCCTTGTCTTTCTTTCTAGGACCCGGGATTTCCCAAGGAATAGGGCTGAAGGTGACAGAAATGCTGGGAGGGATAGAGAGGTCCTTCTGTGTGTTAGAGAGAGAGAGAGAGAGAGATTCATTGAGGGGTGTTTCTAGTGGGGTTCTGCAAGGATTGGCACTAGGCTTGTGACTGTTCATCGATGATCTGGGCTGGAGATAAATGTGCAATCACTGCTGACAATATTTGTGGATAATACAAAGATTGTAAATAATGATAACGTCGGGATAGGCATCAGAGCGATCTGGATCACTTGGTGGGCTGGGTGCATTTGAATGCAGCCAAATGCAAGAGCAATGCCTAGGAAGACAGAAGGCAGGGCCATGCTATGGAATGGGGGAGCTGTACCCTGGAAAGCAGGGACTTGGGAAATGAGCTGGGGTCATAAGCAACTGAACAAGAACTGCCAGAGCAATGATGCAGCAAAAGGGCCATTCTTGGATATATAACTGGGGGAGTAGTGAGAAGGGAGGGGATTTTACCTCTGTACATGTCTTTGGGGAGGCCAATACTGGAATCCTGTGTCCAGTTCTGAGGTCCACGTTTTAGAAAGGGTGTTGAAAAATTGGAACAGGTGCAGAAAAGAGCCACAAAAATGATTTAAGGGCTGGAAGAAAATGTGTAACAGTCAGACTTAATGAGCTCAATCTGTCTATGTAACAGTCTTCATGGGGAAAAACACTACAGGTGCCTCTAATCCGATGGAGAAAGGCAGAACAAGAAACAATGGCTGGACGTTAAAGCCAGACAAGTTCAAATTACAAATAAGGCACACATTTTTAATAGTGGGTATAATATGACTTGAACAAACTACTATGCGTTTCTAGAAGGTGCTTTAGTCAAAAGCAAGTTATGGAGCTCAATGCAGTGGGTGAAATTCTTTGTCCTCTTTTATACAGGGACTCAGACTAAATTATTTTAAAATCTGGTTTAAAATCTAAGAGATAGATAGATAGATCCCCTATTAATTATAGGTGAAGTTGGTAGTGTTGCCATTGCCTGCCAGTTTCCATTAGAAGATCCTATTGTCATTTGCTTATAACCTTGCCATACTTTAACTGTTTGGATTGTAATTCCCCACCTTGAGTGTCTGCCTCAGACAATGTTTTTTAAAATCAGATATGATCCAACTACTTCTGAGAACAAGGTTAGGGGAAAATTCATTTTTTGCACATATTAACAATTTGTTAGACATTTTGGCTGTAGCTCCTCTGTGTTTTGGAGCAGGGACTTTGGCAGGGGGATCACCAGGCATATGCCTTTTGCCATCCCTGTGAAATTACACTGACATTTGGCCAAGCTACAGACCTCTGAAAAACTCTCCACTTGTACATATTCAGTAAAGTCTTGTTAGAATTTGGCAGCTAAATTCTCCAAAGAGTCTGTTTTCACTGAGCATGCTCCATCCCCTCACAGCTCCGACATGTAACCAGACAGCACACACATGATGCCCACATGGTGAGTGAGCATGTTCCATCTTGAGACTGCAAGGGCTGAGCAGGACTTTTCCTGACATTTCTATTGTGGCAGGTCCACATAAGGAACTACTGCTACCAGTTATTCTCATGGCTCAAGTGGTACTCCTGGGAGAATGCTGAGCCAAAAGATTAAAAATTCCACAATATTTTAAAATTCTGCAAAATTCTGCCAATTTTATTTGTCAAAATAACACAATAATGCAATTACAGGCCAGTAAGCCTGACTTCCGTACTGAGTAAACTGGTTGAAACTATAGAAAAGAACAGAATTGTCAGACACACAGATGAACAAGATTTGTTGGGGAAGAATCATATCATGTATGAACGACACAGAACCAGTGGTAAAGGATTCCTGATAAAAAGGCAAATATACGGCCACGATGAGTATTTGTTCCCTGAGTGACTAGATCAGGCGCCAACTAGAGTAATCAGACGAACTGCTGGAACCAAATATATTGCAAGATTCAGGCTGATATAGATTACCTACAGCCAAAGTGAAAAGCAGGCTATCAGTGGCACTGGCTTTAAAAAAGAGCTCACTACCATCAGGCAAGGGACAGAGCCATGAGGAGCGGAAGTGCCATGTGAGCGAGCTGAGTAAGCAAGAGAGCACAAAAGCGAGATAGAGGCTGTGCTGCAGAAGGACTATATTGACTAGAAACAGGAGTGTATCAACATTCGCAAAGAGAGAAGGTCGTCACGGGCAGCGAAAAAGAATAAATAAGAAGGGTTGGTGAGGAGTGCCATCGGGCGAAGTCATCTAGGAATTGTAGCTGTCTATACCTGAGCAGGTTACAAGGAGGCACTATAGGACAGCTACAATCCACAGGCCCACATGGACGGAACCACCGGGAGTAAGAGGCGAGGAACCAGGGTGTCTCCCAAGAACACTCGAAGTACGCCAACCCTGGGATTTATAGAAACACATGGAAGAGCTGAATCCCAGACCGTGGGGAAGATCACTGAGGTGAGCAAATCTGCCAATAAGCACAGGACCCATCAAGGTAGAAGAGGAACTTTGTCACAATGGTTTATTAAAGGGAAATCATGCCTCACCAATCTACTCAAATTCTTTGAGGGGGTCAACAAGCATGTGGACAAGGGGAGATTTTCAGAAAACTTTTGACAAGATCCCTTACCAAAGCTCTTAAGAAAAGTAAGCTGTCATGGGATAAGAGGGAAGATCCTTTCACAGATCAGTAACTGGTTAAAAGATAGGAAACAAAGGGTAGGAATAAATGGCCAGTTTTCAGAATGGAGAGAGGTAAATAGTGGTGTTTCCCAGTGATCTGTACAGGGACCAGTCCTATTTAACATATTCATAAATGATCTGGAAAAAGGGGTAAACAGTGAGGTGGCAAAATTTGCAGATGTTACAAAACTACTCAAGTTAGTTAAGTCCAAAGCAGATTGCGAAGAGCTACAAAGGGATCTCACAAAACTTAGTGATTGGGCAACAAAACAGCAGATGAAATTCAATGTTGATAAATGCAAAGTAATGCACATTGGAAAACATAATCCCGACTGTATATATCAAATGATGGGATCTAAATTAGCTGTTAGGACTCAAAAAAAGAGATCTTGGAGTCACTATGGATAGTTCTCTGAAAACATCCACTCAATGTGCAGCTGCAGTCAAAAAAGCGAACAGAATGCTAGGAATAATTAAGAAAGGGATGGATAATAGGACAGAAAATATCATGTTGTCTCTATATAAATCCATGGTACGCCCACATCTTGAATACTGCGTGCAGATGTGGGTGCCCAATCTCAAAAAAGATATATTGGAATTGGAAAAGGTTCAGAAAAGGGCAACAAAAATGATTAGGGGTATGGAACGGCTTCTGTATGAGGAGAGATTAATAAGACTGGGACTTTTCAGCTTGAAAAAGAGAGGACTATGATATTATCTTATTAAAATATGACCACATAGATCATTGTTGCAACCACTTTTATATATTTGCAGCAAATCTTGTACAAAGGTTGTCAAGTGAGGTGTCTAGGAAAAGGTTATGATTTGCTGGTTATGATTATGCTATCTGTATGCATGTATCATCTTTGTATTTGAAGTTATAAGTATTGGTTCTATATCTGGATTTCAAATGTTGGACCCTGGAGTAACGCCCACAATGTAGCTAGCCAGCACATCTTGGAGGGAGTATTCAAATTGAGTGACCCATCAAAAGGACACTTAACTGACAATGGACCATGGGAGAAGCCCATCTACACTAGAGGACTATCCTGTAAACGTGCTGTCTGGAGTGTAGGTGGTGGCTTCCTGCAATGACTGAGGGGAATTAGGCATGAACATGTGACCTGCCCACCTGACTCCAGACACCATCTTGTTGCTGTAATTTTCTACAGTAAGAACAATGGGATGCCCTCCACATGGCAAAAGCTATAAAAGGCCCTGGAAACACCTCAGTTTGGTCTTCAATCCTGCTTCTTACCTCTGAAGGAACTTTGCTACAAACTGAAGCACTGAAGAAAGGACTGAATGACTCATCCAAGCTGTGGATGTGCTCCAGAGACTTGACTTAAACCAGCAGTTTATTCCATCACTGCTACAAGCCTGAACCAAGAACTTTGTCATTACACTAGGTAATTTATTCCTTTAACTTATTTTAGCTCTCACCTTTCTTTCTTTCTTTCTTTCTTTCTTTCTTTCTTTCTTTCTTTCTACAAACCTCTAGATTTTAGATACTAAAAGATTGGCATCAACGTGATTTTGGGGTAAGATCTAAGTTATATGTTGACCTGGGTGTGTGGTTGGTCCTTTGGGATTGGAAGAACTTATTATCTGATGAGGCTGGTTGTAAAGAACCACTCACCTCTGAACCCAGTGTTTTTGGTGGTGATATAAGAACTGGAATGCCTGAGGAAAGTGCCTTTATGTTTTCCTGTTAGCCAGTGTGGTGAAACAGAAGTTTACTTTTGTGGCTCATTGGTATACCAATTGGAGATTAGCCACCAGTCTTGGGGTGTATCTGCCCTATTTCTCAGCAGTTCGTCCTGAATTTGGCATCCTCAGTTGTGACCCACTGAGGCACAGTTACAAGGACTGAGAGAGTGTCTATAAAATCATGACTGATGTGGAGAAAATGAATCAGGAAGTGTTATTTACTCCTTCGCATAACACAAGAACCAGGGGTCACCAAATGAAATTAATAGGCAGCAGGTTTAAAACAAATAAAAGGAAGTATTTCTTCACACAACACACAGTCAACCTGTGGAACTCCCTGCCAGAGGATGTGGTGAAGACCAAGTCTATAACAGGGTTGAAAAAAGAGCTAGATAAGTTCATGGAGGATAGGTCCATCAATGGCTATTAGCCAGGATGGGCAGGGATGGTGTCCCTAGCCATTTTGCTGCCCTACGTGGGGGGGAGACCTGTCCCCAGGCATCCACGGGAGAGGGAAGGACCAGGCTTGGGGGGGCAGGGGGTAAACCACCCACCAGCATGAGGCAGCGGAGTGGAGGGGGTTGGGGCTGGGTCACTCCACTTCCTACCACCTGGTGAGTGCAGGGCAGGCCCAAACCCTGCTCTGTCCTCAGGGGATGGGGTGGAGTGGGGGCAGGGCTGGGGCACAGCAGGGGCGGGACCATGGGTGAGAGGCGGAGCAAGGGTTGGAGCAGCATGCAGATGCATAGGGCACCAGGAAATGTGGTGCCCCAAATTTCCTGGTGCCCTACGCAGCTGTGTACTTTGCATATGGGTAGGGACATCCCTGGGGATGGTGTCACTAGCCTCTGTCTGCCAGAAGCTGGGAATGAGCGACAGGGGATGGATCATTTGATGATTCCCTGTTCTGTTCATTCCCTCTGGGGCGCCTGGCATTGGCCACTGTTGGAGGACAGGACACTGGGCTGGATGGAGCTTTGGTCTGACCCAGTATGGCTGCTCTTATGTTCTTATGTAATATAATCACACCAGTTTCAATTATTTTGGTCATTTATCTGAAAATACATGTCAGCAAGTATTTCTGTAACAGTACAGACAACAAAAAATCAGGAATGTGTTTTGAAAAATAGATTCCTTACTAGGCATATTAATACCTAACTCTGAGTAATGATTCATTTACACTACAACACAGGAATGTACTTCCTGCACCCCTCATAAAATATCAGAGTTGGAAGGGACCTCAGGAGGTCATCTAGTCCAGCTCCCTGCTCAAAGCAGAACCAATCTCCAAACAGATTTTTGCCCCAGATCCCTAAATGGCCCCCTCAAGAATTGATTGAACTCACAACCCTGGGTTTAGCAGGCCAATGGTCAAACCCCTGAGCTATTCCCTCCCCCCCCCGAAAGCAATGCAAAGGCTTGAGGGGAGTCGGGGTAAGCTAGGAGCTGAGGGAGAGGGAATTAATTGCTGGGTGGGAGCCTGGGAGTGAAGGGTTGAGGGTCGGGGTGGGGAGGAAGTATGGAACAGAGGGATTTTTTTGGGAGGGGGTTGTTAGGGAGCTGGGGAGCCTTCCCCATGCAGACCCTGGCTGACCCTAGCCTCTCCCATTCAGTCAGGCACATCTGCCCCTGTCCCCATGTGTCCCTGCACTCCCACTTAGCCACCCTTCCTCTCCCATCCCCATGTGTTCCTGCACCCCCTCCCCACATCCCCATGTGTCACTGCACCCCCACTCAGCCACCCCCAACCCATCTCCATGTGGCCCTGCACCCTCTCCTCCACTGCAGCCCCATGTGTCCCATCTGCAAATGAAAAAAATTGAAACCACTGGACTAGAACAAAGTCACTTATATTCCTGCCTGGAGTGTGGACAAGGGGGAGTTATACTGGAACAGCTCTAGCAGAAGGGTGGGTTCTGCTACAGCTAGACTGGGCAATTTCCCTTTGTGAAGAAGCCCCTTGTTGTTATTGGTGTTGTTTGAATGAGAGAGTAAGTGAATGAGTGTATAGAGATAGATTAGATAGATAGAGTGAGGGGGTGGATGGGGATAGATAGAGGGAGTGGATGGGACTAGACAGAGCGAGAGGGTAGATGGGAATAGATAGATAGATAGATATATAATGAGGTGGATGGGGTAGATAGATAGAGGGAATGGATGGAGATAGATAGAGGGGGTGGATGTGGATAGATAGATAGAGGGAGTGGATGGGGATAGATAGATAGAGGGAGTGGATGGGGATAGATAGATAGAGGGGGTGGATGGAGATAGATAGATAGAGGGAGTGGATGGGGATAGATAGAGGGGGTGGATGGGGATAGATAGATAGAGGGGGTGGATGGGGATAGATAGATAGAGGGGGTGGATGGGGATAGATAGATAGAGGGGGTGGATGGGGATGGGTGTCCATGGGAAGTGATAGAGAGAATTTTGATGGGTGATACTTCTTGCTTCTTATGATCTCTGGCAATAATAACCTTCCTGTTGAGGCGAGCAGGGCAGGTCGGAAGATGCTCTCGCCCCATGTGTATTGCATGTGTGGCGTTGTTCCCACCCATGTCCCTGGCTCTGTGTCCTGACTTTGCAGAGGGGACTGAAGTCTAGCAGTTGTGGAAGCCTCTGTTAAAAGAAATGGAGCATTTCCCAGAAATGAGTGTCCATGCGCTAGCAAACAAACGAAAGGGAGGGGGAGCAATGGACAGGCCTGGGCTGAACTCCAGGGAGTCCTAGTAGAAGTGAAAGCAAATAGGAAACTTGCATTTGTGGGTCTGGGATAACGGCCAAACCCACAGTGAGCCAAGCTAGTGCTGGGTTAGTTTCACTTTCTCCTAGCAAAAGGTGCCAAGTGGATATGTGTAGGAAAGGGGTCAGGTTCTAGGGGGATAATGTTGTGGGGCAGGCTGGGTTTGGGGGGAATATTAAGGGCCAAACAGGGAGCTTTTAGCTGAAGAGATCTGGGAGGAAGGGGTCCCAGCAGCAGAGAAGAGTCTCTGCCTTGAAGAGGTCCCCACCTAGTCCTTGTCCAGCCTACCCTGCTGCTGGAAACCCAAACTGGATTGTACGTTTGTGCTCTGTGCAAGATCAAATTGGGAATGTGCGGGGGCATTCTAAACCCCTCTACCTGGATTGACCAGCCCAATGGCCTGGAAAAGCAAACACCCAACTGCATGGGGGCAGGACACAAAAAACACGTGTCTGAAATTTGCAAATGTTCTATATCTGCAGAAGTGAACCAGCTACAATATCTGAAGGCTCAGGGAGTAGCAGGGCCCACAGATGCAGTGTCAGATTAATGCAGAGGCTGCAGCCAAGGACCTCTGACTAAGGGGGGGCCCTACAGGCCTTCTGCTTCTTTTCATCTGGCCTGGGGCAAGTTTCCCTGCTCCATTCCAGACACTGGTCCCCAAGCCTTGGTGCCCACCCTCAGGCCCAGAACTGCAAGCACCAGCACCACTAGCTGAGGGGCATTCAGGGAATCTCTGTGTGCTGCCCCTACCCCAGCCAAGGGGAGCTGTGGAGATGGTGCCTGTGGCACAGGCATCATGCACTGTGCAGAGCAGCCTGGCTTCTCCATCTAGGGGCTGGACATACACACCACTTCAGGGAGCAGAGCAGCACAGAGCCAGGGCAAGCAGAGATCCTGCTTCAGTTCTGCTGCACTGCCAACAAGGAGCCACCCAAGGTAAGTGCCTCCCAGCCAGAATCTGCACCCCACACTCATTCCTGCATCCTAGTCCCATCTGTGTCCCCCCATCCCATCTACAGGAGAGTTAACCCAGACCTGGGCCTACAGGAGAGTTAACCCAGACCTGGTCCCACAGGTCAGGGGAGGAGCCATCAGACAGAGTTGCAGACATCTGCAGATATAACATTGACAGGCCCCAGTCATCAGCAGGTGGGATCAAACCTGGGACCTCAAGACCTTAGTGCATGAGCCTCTACAGCATAAGCCACAACCTACCTGGTTGTGCACTAAGGCTGTAGCGCAGACTCATTTAACTCTCTCTAAGTGGTCTCGGGCCCACTAGATGGGACCGACACCACCCCCAGGAGGTGTGTGGCTTGCATAGAGGCCACCCAGCTAACTGCCTGCTTGCTTCAAACAATGTTGATCCTCAAACAATGCTCCGAGAAGTCACGTGTTTCCTTTCTGTCTTTGGATTCCTGGTGGCTCCCGGACTTTGCCTCTGTCACCTGAAGGCAAATGCTATTTGGCACTTGTCCCAGCCTTGCGTCAACATTTTTGTTAAATATTTGCCCTGTGGTGCCCTTGGAGCAGAGATAAGGGATTTTTATGCCAAGTAGATGCAGATAGACTCAGCCTTCTGGCAACTCAGCCCTGAAAGGAGAAGACAGGTGGTGACACACAACTTATGAGGACAGGATGAGGGAACTGGGATTGTTTAGTCTGCAGAAGAAAAGAGTGAGGGGGGATTTGATAGCTGCTTTCAACTACCTGAAGGGGGATTCCAAAGAGGATGGATCTAGACTGTTCTCAGTGGTGGCAGATGACAGAACAAGGAGCAATGATCTCAAGTTGCAGTGGGGGAGGTTTAGGTTGGATATTAGGAAACACTATTTCACTAGGAGAGTGGTGAAGCACTGGAATGGGTTCCCTAAGGAGGTGGTGGAATCTCCTTAGAGGTTTTTAAGGTCAGGCTTGACAAAGCCCTGGCTGGGATGATTTAGTTGGGGACTGGTCCTGCTTTGAGCAGGGGGTTGGACTAGATACCTCTTGAGGTCCCTTCCAACCCTGATATTCTATGACATGTCAGTGTGTGCTTCTATTGTGGCAAGCTGGACCCCTTCGTCTCCACCTGCCTGGCCCGAAGGCTGAGCCAAAGGGTTCTGGAGAACAAGCCATCCCAGTTCTGGTCTTAGCTGGGCACAAAGGCAAGCCATAACCCCGAGTCCCAAAGACAAGCCCTGATGGGGACAAGCATCGGATCCTGCCAGCTGGGGCCACAACTCCAAGTGCCCATCCTAGCCTCATTTCCCCCAATTCTGGGTATCTCCTGCCCACCCCTCACAGCCCCCTCATTCACTGGCAGGAGTGATGGCTCTCTTTGCCCTCGGGGTTCTGCCAGGAGCACTGCTGGCCTCTGATGGATGGGGAACAGCTGGAAGAAACCCAAGCCCCGCAGCAGGTAGCGATTGGCATAACAGGGATAGTCGAGGATAGTTGAGGATCGTGGCCTCACCAAATACAGTGATTTCGCTGATGTATTTGAAAAGAGAAAAGCAGAGTCTGTACTTCCCCATGAGACTATGATGCTCCTATAGTCTTACAGCTTGGGGCAACATCCTGTCCAGCTGGCTTTATGCCATGGCTGCACCTGCACTAGCTACCGTATGCACATGCCTTCAGGAGAGTTTGGCCAGAGGTTTCATGTGAAAATCCACTTCTCTTGCTGGGCCCCTGGAAAGACAGCAGCCTCTGTCTCTGTGTAGACTACTGGCCATTGAACCAGATTACAGCTAGAAAGTGGTACCCGCTGCCCCTAATCCCAGACCTGTTGGACCAAGGTGTTGCTTGGATAGTCACAAAGCTACACCTTCAGGGGGGCATATTCCGTTGTGTGCGTTAGGGCCAGAGCTGAGTGGAAGACCGCCTTTCGGCCACTGGGAACATTTAGTAATGCCATTTGGCATTGCGGCACCACATTAATGATGTGTTTCAGGACATCCTAGATCAATGCAAGGTTGTGTACCTGTGATGATATACTTAGTTTTTCAGACAATCCCAAACAGCGCACAACTCATGTTCGAGCTGTGCCAGAGAGGCTTTGATGACATGGGTTGTAGGCCCAAATGGAAAAGTGTGCCTTTGACTGAGTTTCCACTGACTTCCTGGCTTCAGTCTGCCCCTGAAAGGGATCAAGTTGGATCCAGAAACGATGAAGGGGTCCGCGCTCAGGCAGCCACTGGGAATATCCACCAACGTCAGCATTTTCTGGGCTTCATAAATTTCTACTGCCAGGTCATCTCTGAGTTTTCAGGCAGAATTCTCTCACCCCTCATTCTCCATAAGCATCCCCAGTTCAGCAGGACTCTGGAAGCCCAACGTGCCTTTGAGCACCTAAAACTTGCATTTACAGCTGCCTCCATATTCCTCCACCCTGCTGCCACACGAGCCTTCACTGTGGAAACAAATGTTTCCAATGTGGCAGTTGAAGCAGTGGTCTCCCAGAGGCATCCATGTGCCCTTGGGCAGTGCGTGAAGCCCCCCTTCAGGGAAGCTAGTCCCTCTCCCATCCTTTTCACCCCCCTGCCCGAGCCCCCCACTGTGGTCAAAGGAGCCCTGTCTCAGCCAGTCAGAGTACTGGTCCACCAGCTGGCCCTGGTCACTGGCCCCAGGCCACCCTGGCCGCCCTAGCCCCAGAGTGCCGACCAGTGTGAGCACCAGCAGGACCCAACCTCGGCTGGCTGGCCCAAGCACAAACCCCAGCCACCCAAGTTCTGGGATGCTGGCTGGCTCACCCCAGCCCGAGCCCCCGCCTGCTTTGAGAGAGAGGCTGAGCAGGGGAGGGAAGATGAGCAGCCTGGGCTGGGCCATGGGGGAAGAGCGGGAAGCAGGAGGGGGCCTCAGGGCAGAGCGTGGGTGGGGCCATGCCTGGCTGTTTGTGCAGGCTTAGCCTCCCCTGGCCTGCCATACCCGCCACCCAGGCATGTCCCTTTTATTCTAAAAAGCTCATTCCCACTTATCAATAGTATGAAATCCTGGACAAGGAACTTCTGCCCAGCAAGCCAGCTTCGAGGCGTGGCGGCACTACCGAAGGGGGCCAACACCCAGTCCAAGTATACATGGCCCTTAAGAACTTGGAATAGTTATGAAAGGCTAAAGCCCTCAATCAGAGACTGCTCCACTGGGCCCTGTTCTTCTCCTATTTCAATTTTACTGTCTCCTATCATCTAGGTGCTAGCAGCGGCAGAGCAGACACTCTATCCTGAAAAGCGGAGGACTATGCTGATTGGAAGAGACCCAACTAAGAGACCTACATTCTCAAATCCCATAACTTTCTTGGTGTGATAATGCACCTGGACATGCTCAACCTAATCTGCTCAGCCTCTGCCCTGGGCTCTCCCCTGGGCGATCATGAAGCCATCAATCAGGAAGTGCATGAGGTCTGAGATGGATTGACCCTTGTGAGGGGCATACATATGTTCCCCCCAGCTGTCCCCATGTGTTGGCCCTGTGGATGTGCCAAGGATTCCCTTGGTGGGGCATTTCGGCTGTTCCAAAACCCAGGGCCTGGCCTCCTGTTTCTTTTGGTGGCCTTTCATGCATGTTACCACGCAGGTATATGTAACCTCCCGTGACATATGCACCCACATTAAGGTGCCACACAGCAAATGCTGTGGGCTCCTCCAACCTCTGGAAACTCCACCCAGTTCCTGGGCATCCATCTCACTAGACTTCATCGTATCCAACCATCTTAACTATCATCAGTCACTTCATGAAGATGGCCCACTTCGTGCCCTGCACCCAGTTATCTTCCTCTGAGGAGACTGCCCACTGTGGGTAAATCAGGTCATCCGCCTACCTGGACTCTCTGAGCCCATTGTTTCTGACTGTGGTGCTCAGTTCATTTCTCACTTCTGGAGGGAGGCCCTCCAATTGTTGGGATGACACTCCTGCCCTTCTTCAGCTTATCATCCCAAACACATGGCCAGAGAGAAAGGTTGAACAAAGTCCTGGAGCAGTATTCCAGTGCTACTCCTGTCAGAATGACTGGTCCTTGCTGTTACTCTATGCAAAGTTCTGATATAATAACACTGAACACTTCTCTAGAGGACAAAGCCTATTTTTTTTTTTTTGGTGAACTACATCTTCCACCTCTGATCTCATCCTGAACTGCCCACACCCTCCCCTAAGCCAGCCATTTCGGAATGGGTACAATTGATCCATCGTACCCAGGGGGAGTTAATGACCCACCTGGAGGACGCAAAACAGGACTACAAGCAGTATGTGGACCAACAACAACAGAATGGTCCTGACGTTCTGTACGCCAGAAAGTATGGCTCTCAGCAAAGCATCTCTGTACTAACAGACCACCCCATAAACTTGATCACCAATTCTTCAGCCCATATCGAATCTACCAACAGATTGATCCTGTCACTTTTGAACTCCACCTGCCTTGTTCTCTCAGAATCCACCTGGTATTTCATGTGTCCCTACTGAAGCCATATGTGGCCAACCCCTTTCCCCGCTGGACCCAGCCATCCCCAGACCTGCGCACCTTTAGGACTATGATGAGTATATGGGCCACAAAATTCTCAATTCTAAAACGAAGCAGTGTAAGTTGTGGTTTTTGATTGCAGGATTATGGGGCTAAGGAGCGATCCTGGGAGCCTGCTGAAAATGTTCCTGCTCCCAGACTTGTAAAAACCTTTCCTGAGAACCCACACCTATTGCTGCCCTAGGAAGGCAGGTTAATGTGATGACCTGGGTCTTAAACCCACAGCTGGGTGTGCCCAGACAACTGCCACATCCTGGTGTCCACCCAATCTCTGCTGAGAAGTCATTAGGACTACAGTCTCAGCCAAGGCACCACCCAAAGGAGCCATGACTGGAGGATCACCCAGTTCCACTGATTGGTCCAGCTACACTGCATTGGATCCTGCTTGTATCTGCTTCCAGCACCCACCCCTGTTCTGGATTCACTGGTCCTGCCTCACCCCTGTTCCCATTGTGCTCCTGCTCCATGACTGATCCTTGCCTCTCCTCTAGCTCCTTTCCTCAATTCCACCCTCAGTTGCCAGTCCTGGCTCCAACCCGGCCTTGACTACTGACCCTGACTTGACTCTTGACTCTGGCATTTGGCATCTGACCTCGGCTCTGAATCTCAGCTTTGATCTCTGACTCTGGCTTGACCCCGGCTCTGGTAACTGGCAGTTGGCTCTGGTGCTGATGCACGGCTTTGTTTCCCAACCGGGACACCTGCTCTGCCACCAGACCTGACTCCTGGGCCAGGCCACCTACAGCCTGGTCCATAGCAGAGGGGCTCCCAGAGTCAGATCTTCCCTCTTAAAATGCTGCATGACCATAGGCAGTGGGCCAGAACCCTCTTTCCTGGACCAGGCATCTGCTACTATATTTTCTTTCCCTTTAATATGCATAATTTCCATGCCATGTTCTTGGAGTGTTTGGAATTGGTGCCCTTGGTTCTGTGAAATCAAATGAATGGGAAGAGGTCAGATAGTACACTGAAGTTCTTGTTTAAGAGCAAGGGTCTTAATTGTTTGATTACCCACATAATGGCATAACAGTCTTTCTATGGCAAAGTAATTCTCCCCCTGTCCCTCTGTGCCACGTTCTTAACGTCCAGACGCTCAGACTTTTAAGATGACTAAAGCAGCAGAAAAGGCAGGATGAGCGAAGAAACGCAAGTTCACCAAGCAGCCGTTGGCAGAGCTGTCATATTTAGATTGTGGTTGTGAATTTATATATTTGTGTAGATGTAAAACTGTGCTCGTAATTTGTCCTTAATATTTAGCTCCATCTCACAGCCAGGCAGGGAGGGGCTGCGTCCCCAACCAAGCAAGGCTAGATCCAAGCACTCAGCACTGTACAGCTCAGGAAAAGATAAGGGATGGGCCATTAAAATTAATGGCAAAACGTTGAAACCCCTTGAAACTGAAAAGAAAACTCTAGTCTTGGGAAATAAAGGAAGGAATTCCCCCCACCTGAATCACCACAGTCTGAGGAAAAAACACCCTTGGGAAAGCGAAAGGGATTGAAGAGAAGGCTTCATGCTTCAGTCACCATTCCAGGGGACATGTGTCCATCCTGATGATGATTCTGTTCGATAATGGGGTTCTGCTGCTTCTCATCTCCCAAATAGTGTGGACCGACGCATGTTCATTTTCATTATCTGAGTAGATGCCACCAGTAGACAGTTGATTTTATTTTTTGCTGGTTTGGGTTCTGTAGTTTCTGCATTGGAATGTTGTTCTTTTAAGACTTCTGAAAGCATGTTACACACCTCGTCCCTCTCAGATTTTGGAAGGCACTTCAGATTCTTAAACCGTGGGTAGAGTGCTGTAGCTATCTTTAGAAATCTTACATTGGTACCTTCTTTGCATTTTGTGAAATCTGCAGTGAAAGTGTTCTTAAAATGAATATGTGCTGGGTCATCATCTGAAACTGCTGTAACATGAAATATATGGCAGAGCAGGGGACACACAATTCTTTCCCAAGGAGTTCCGTCACAAATTTAATGAACGCTTTTTTTTTTAACAAGCTTCATCAGCATGACAGCACGTCCTCTGGAATGATGGTCGAAGCATGAAGGGGCATACAAATGTTTAGCATGTAAATACCTTGCAATGCTGGCTACAAAAGTGACATGTGAATGCCTGTTCTCACTTTCAGATGACATTGTAAATAAGAAGAGGGCAGCATTATCTCCTGTAAATGTAAACAGACTAGTTTGTCTTAGTGATTGGCTGAACAAGAAGTAGGACTGAGTGGACTTGTAGGCTCTGAAGTTTTACATTGTTTTGTTTTTGAGTGCAGTTATGTAACCAAAAAAAAATCTACGTTTATAAATTGTACTTTCACAGCAAAGAGATTGTACTACAATACTTGTATGAGGTGAATTGAAACACTATTTCTTTGGTTTATCTTTTACAGTGCAAATATTTGTAATTGATTTCAATTACAACACAGAATATTATATATATGAAAATGTAGGAAAAACACCCAAAGTATTTAATACATTTTAAGTGGTATTCTATTGTTTAACAGTGTGATTAACACTGCGGTTAATCGCGATTCATTTTATTGAGCTAACTGTGTGAGTTAACTGCGATTAATCGACAGCCCTAGTTTCTACACAGTCGTGATACACCATCTCTTCCCAATGCACTGCCGCTCTGTCCTGAGTCAATGGCAGTGTTCCGGACCCAAGAGGTGTCTTGGGGCTTGTGACCGGGGGCTGGGCAGCAGCTGATCCAGCACTCTGGTCCCTGCAGCTGCAACTGCTGGCACTTCGCACACTGGACTATGGGAACTGGGCCCCGCTGAGAGACTGAAGACAGTCCGGAGCGAGTTAAAAGCTAATAACCTTGTTAACACCAAGGAACAAGGCACAGGCAGGAAGCGGGAAGAGAGGAAGTGAAGAAGCTGTAGGCTGGTAGAGTCAAGGCCAGAGAAGGCTCTCCTCTGGGGGCTCAGGAGGGCTTAGGGTGTGTCTGCATTGCAATTAGTCAGCTGTGGCTGGTCTGTGCCAGCTGATTGGGCTCATGGGACTCAGGTCTGGCACTCTTCTGCCTCTCAGGGTCCTAGAGCCCCAGGCTACTGTTAAAGCTGCTGCACAGTGGGTACAGGGGATGGGAACAGACTCCGTAAAGAAATGCTGGGTGGTCTCTGAATAGTTTGTCTGTCTGGAAAGAGGCAGGAGCAGACTCCCCCTCACCCATCAAAGGGATTATTCCATGGACTGGAGGCTATGGGGCTTTCCTGTTGGCTCTAGAAGTGCTCAATGTTGCCCCTGCCTGCAGCACATGGACACCAGAAGCTCCAGAGCACCACCCTAGTTCAGAGCCTGATCTCTGAGGCTGCCTGCATTTCTAGGGAAAAGTACCTGGAGCAGGATTTTGTTCAACCATGAGATCAGCTCCCAGCTGTGGGAGCACTGCTGGAGGCAGGAAAATCCCTACTATTCCTCCGGGCACGAAGCCAGCTGGTCAGTTTAAAATGAATATTGGTAATCCTCAAAGCACAAACAGTCATATCATGTGACAATGGGAGTGTCAGTTGTTTACTGGCTGGGGGTGTAACCTGATCACCACACAGAGCTGCTATAAAAATGAGTCTGGCTGGCATGGGGGCTGGCACTGCACAGCTGGAGCTCCTGATCCCTCTTGAGGCGAGAGGACAGAATCCGACTTTCAGGGCTGCCTGAGGTTGTGAAGAGAAGCCTCACCCAGCCTGCAATGGGGATCAGTTCAAGCCAGCAGCCAGGTAAGAGGGAACAATCCTGACACACTGCGTGGTCCTGTCACCCGGGGGAGAGAGATGCAGTTGCCTGTGGTACAGAAAAGCAGCACCTGCACAGGCAGGTGGGGGATGGAAAGCGATGGGTGAAATGCCGAAGGTGTAGTTTGCAACCTGGCTCTTGAGCTAAATGCCAACATTTGGGATCTGAGTTCAGCCCAGTCTCAATGGAAGGACAGAGCTGTGGAGCATGGCCGTGTGATATACCCTGATCATGTCAAATACCGGGGCTGCCCCAGCCTGCCAGGTGCTACTTGTAGATGGGCTTTATCTGCTCCCCTGTACCATAGGAACTGGGCACCTCCCAGGTATCCTCTCTTGTGGGGTTAGCCCTATTGCTGGAGTAGGGACTAAGCACAGGGAGACAAAAGGTTTGCCTGCATGCTGCATTATTTCGCACCAAGGGCTGTAGATTCGAGTGTGTGTGTGACTGGCCTGTGTGGACATTGCTGGTGCCCTTGTGCAGGCTAACAGAGCACTATTTGCAGGGCTGGAGTGACACATACTAGAGAACTTTCAGGGTGTGCAGCAAGGGCCACACAAGCCAGTTAGCAAGCAGCGAGCTGGCACCAGCCAGAATTGACCCCCTCTGGGGTGGACCAGCGTACTGGGTAGTCAAGCCCTCGGAGTCTGTGGCAGAGCAGAAGCTGCTCTAAGGGCCATGCTAGAACCAGCAAAGCATCCCTCAGCTGCCATTCTTTCCAGCTTGCGGAACCACTGCTTTAGCTCCAGGAGCAGGGGCTGGTGCTGAAGATTACGTAGGAGTTGCTGTGGCTCATTGCCCTGCCACCCAGGCATGTGTAAGACTGTGTCACAGACTGTGCGGTGCTGAGCGCATGTTGTGATGGGGGCACAGCGATACCCAAGACAGGTAGCTCAGCGTAAGGATGGGAGTGGAGAGTAATGCTGGGAAGCCATGACTCACCTTCCCAAAGCACTGTAAGCTGGTTTGAACAGAATCCTAGAATCATGGGGCTGGCAGGGATCTTGAGAGGTCATCTAGGCCAGTCCCCTACACTTGTGGCAGAACTAAATATTATCTAGACCATCCTTGACAGGTGTTTGTCTAACCTGCTCCTAAAAATCTCCAGAGATGGAGATTCCAAAACTTCCCTGGGCAATTTATTCCAGTGCTTAACCACCCTGAGAGTTAGGAAGTTTTTCCTAATGTCCAACCTAAACCTCCCTTGCTGCAATTTAAGCCCATTGCTTCTTGTCCTAGCCTAAGAGGTTAAGAAAAACAATTTTTCTCCATCTCCCTTCCCAAGCGGAGTACTTTGCATTTGTCCTTGTTGAATTTCATCCTATTTACTTCAGCCCATTTCTCCAGTTTGTCCAGATCATTTTTCATTATAATCCTATTCTCCAAAGCACTTGCAACCCCTCCCAGCTTGGTATTGTCTGAAAACTTTAGAAGCATGCTCTCTATGCCATTATCTAAATCACTGATGAAGATATTGAACAGAAACGGACCCAGAACTGATCCCTGTGGGACCCCACTCGTTATGCCCTTCCAGCTTGTCTGTGAACCACTGATAACTGCTCTCCGGGAACTGTTTTCCAACCAGTTTTGCACCCACCTTACAGTAGCTCCATCTAGATTGCATTTCCCTAGTTTGTTTATGAGAAGGTCATGCAAGGTGATATCAAAAGCCTTACTAAAGTCAAGATGTATCACATCTACCACTTCCCCCACATCCACAAGGCTTGGTACCCTGTCAAAGAAAGCAATCAAGTTGGTTTGAAACAATTTGTTTTTGATAAATCTGTGCTGACTGTTACTTATCACCTTATTATCTTCTAGGTGTTTGCAAATTGATTGCTTAATTATTTGCTGCATTATCTGAAATTAAGTTGACTGATCTGTAATTCCCTGGGTTGTCCTTATTCCCCTTTTTATAGATGGGCGCTACATTTGCCATTTTCCAGCCCTCTGGAATCTCTCCCGACTTCCATGACTTTTCAAAGATAATCACTAATGGCTGATATCTCCTCTGTCAGCTCCTTGAGTCAGTGGTGGATTAGCCACTGGGCCAATGGGGCACATGCCCAGGGACCTGGCCAATTGGGTGACCCCAGAAAAATGGGCACCCCCTGCATCCCAACCTGCTCTGCCTGCTTACCTGGCACTCCTGCCGGGGAGCAGAGTCAGAGCACTGGGACTTGCCCTGCTCCCCAGCAAGAGTGCTGGGCAGGTGGAGCAGGACATGCCCCTTCGCCCTGACCTTGCTCCCTGGCAGGAGTGGCGGGGGAGGCTAGAGGTGCTGCAGGTGGAAGGGGTCAGGAGGCGCCCCCACTTGCTCTGGTCCAGGGCCCCACAAATTCATATTCTGCCTCTGCCTTGAATATTCTAGGGTGTATTTAATCAGACCCTCTTGACTTGAATAGCGTAACTGAAGTCGACGTATCTTAGATCGAATTAAAATTACTTACTTTGTGTCCTCTTGGTGCGAGATCTACAGCCGCGGCTCCCCCGTCGACTTTGCTTCTGCCTCTCACACTGCTGGACTTCAGCAGTCAACGGGAGAGCGATCGGGGATCAATTTATCACGTCTACACTACACGTGATAAATCGATCCCTGATAGATCGATCACTACCCGCCAATGCGGCTGGTAGTGTAGACATAACCCTAGAATTATGAACTCTACCATTTCATGATCACTTTCACCCAAGCTGCCTTCCATTTTCAAATTCTCTACCAGTTCCTCCCTATTTGTCAAAATCAAATCTGGACCACCCTCTCCCATCGTGGCTTTCTCCACCTTCTGAAATAAAAAATTGTCTCCAATACATTCCAAGACCTGCCCAGTCTCCACAACTTTCCAGCTGCGGGCTGTTGGTGGGACTCATGTAAGAATAGACCCACTGTGTTTATCCTCAGCTTGAGCGCACGTTACTTATCTCCAGCAATAGCTAATCTACCTGGAACAGTAGCAGTGCCATAAATCATGTTATTGCGGACTTTCCCAGCACTACATACTGTATCTGTTGTTGATGTAGCAATCTCAGATATGGCTTTGTGAGGAGCTGTAGCGAGGGAGTGGCAGGAATAGTGGGTATAATCCAGGCCACATTCTGCTCCGAGTTTTGTCTCCCATTCACAGCACGGCTGGCCAGCATGGACAGGGCACAGCAAGCTGCACTCAGTGCCCAGCCGTGGGGCAATGCCAATTGTATCACAGGGCCTGGAGAGAGCCAGTCTGAAAGGTAACAGGCACTGGGTCCTGTTAGCCAGGGTCTTGGGCATAAGAACATAAGAACAGCCATACTGGGTCAGACCAAATGTCCATCTACCCAGTATCCTGTCTTCCGACAGTGGCCAATGCCAGGTGCCCACGGCCATTGAGTTCAATGGGAGCTCCCCTCAACTGGTGCCAGGACAGGATCTGGTGAGGAAAGAGAGAGAGAGAGCCCCCAGGGAGCATACTGTAGGTCTGCAGAGCCTGTAACTGCCTTCCGGCGGGGCTGTCTCTGTTCTGCACCTGCGCAGCGCCTGGCACAACGGGGCCTCGGGCCAGGCTTTCCCGCCGTGCAGGCAGTGCGAGTAGCAGTGCATAGGCCTAAGCAAACAATCAGGGAGGGCAGGCCGCTGCCCCGAGGAGTTTACAGTTACTCACACCCGGTATGAACACAGGCAACAGCTCGGGGAGGGAGCGCAGTGATCAGTGGTGTGGAGACCAGCCGAGGGAAGTGGGTTGGTGAAGGAGGAATCTGATGGGAAGGGAGGAGGGGGCTGCCAGGCAGGTGTGCCCAAGGAGCCTGGGGCAAACCTAGGAGGTTGCAGGTGTGAAGCCAAGGGCCTGATCCTGTTCTAAGGTGTAAGTCAGGAGTCATTGATGCAGGGGGCGGATTCACTGTGCAGTGAAGCAGGGAGTCTGGGCCCAGACTGGGGGAAGGAGAAGAGCAACCAGCTGTCCAGGCACCCTGAACAAACTGTTAGGAACACACCGTCGCCTGAGCGGGTGAAGCCAGAAGGAGCCCTGGAATCTGGCTGAACAGGCATTCTCTGCATGTGAGCAAAGGCAGCTTTTCCTTGGAAAGGCCTCAGGGCCTTGGCCTTGCTACGTGCAGAGAGAATTGGCAGAAATGGCATGGAAGCCTTTTGATTTGACAGATTTCACATTGATCAGGTGGGAGCTGGGAGTTCTAGCCAGACCGCTGAGAGCTACTCTAGCATCAGTAGCTATGTTACGGCAGCGCCTCGTGGCCCTAATCAAAGGGGTCCCATTATGCTGTGTGCTGTACAGACATGACATGGGCCAGATCTGCCCCTGGGGTAAATTGTAGCTTCAGTTGCTGTGGTCTATGAGTAACATTTTTAAATGATGCAGGGGAGTAGGTCCCATTTTCAAAAGCAATGGAGTCAATTGCGGTCAGATTTTCAAAGGGGTTTAGGCCCCTATAGATGCAGTTTGGCGCCTTCAGGGATTTGCAAAGCACCTGGCTCCCATTGAAATTCACATGGGATGGGAACCCAGGAGTTTCTGAAAATCTCATGAGTCACCTATTTGCATATTAGACGCCTAAACATGGTTACAAATTTGGCCCTTAGGAGCCTAAATTTCATTTAAAGTCAATGGGACTTAGGGGCATAACTGTCCAAGTTGCTTCTGAAAATGGCTCCTAAATCACTAGGTCCTTTTTGCACAATGCAACATGGATGGAGTGGCACCGATTTACACCAGCTGAGGATCTGGCATGTTGAGGAATGAGCCTTTCCCTACTGCAGAGAACTTGCGCTGATGATAGAGTGATTCCCCCTCTCCTGATCTGCAGCCCCTTCTGCTCATGCCCCTGTGTGCTGACCAATCCAAGACCAGAAGGATGGCCACACTGGGTGGTGCTTTTATGACACAAATAGGGTCTTCAGTGCTTGTTTAAGGGGGTTCATTTAGGTACCAAACTAATTTCACTTGTGCCCTGGGTTGGGAGGAGAATGTCAGGCCATAACATAAAGCCCTGGCTATCTCTCTTTCCCTCACTCTGTTTCACTCTTCTGCATTCTCCTCTTCCCTCCTCCCCAGAAGGAATCACTAGACAGACTACATTCCCCTCTCAACCCTGCCAGCACAGCCTAGTCCAGGCCATGCTCCGGTGCTGGAGCAAGGTGGGGCTAGGAGATGTGTTCCCTCTAGAACAGGGGTTTGGAGGTCCCCCTCCCCCGCAACATGCCATAAAAACTCCATGCCTCCCCCCAGCCATGCTACAACAACTGTTTTACTGCATAGCCAGTGGTTTAACAGCTGTATTAAATGGATAGTTATACAGCTACACACACACACACATCTATAATAATAGAATCATAGAATAGCAGGGTTGGAAGGGCCCTCAGGAGATATGTAGTCCAACCCCCTGCTCAAAGCAGGACCAATCCCCAACTAAATCATCCCAGCCAGGGCTTTGTCAAGCCTGACCTTACAAACTTCTAAGGAAGGAGATTCCACCACTGCCCTTGGTAACCCATTCCAGTGCTTCACCACCCTCCTAGTGAAATAGTTTTTCCTAATATCCAACCAAGACCTCCCCCACTGCAACTTGAGACCATTGCTCCTTGTTCTTTTATCTGCCACCACTGAGAACAGCTGAGCTCCATCCTCTTTGGAACCCCCCTTCAGGTAGTTGAAAGTAGCTTTCAAATCCCCCCTCACTCTTTTCTTCTGCAGACTAAATAACCCCAGTTCCCTATAAATCATGTGTCCCAGCCCCCTAATCATTTTCATTGCCCTCTGCTGGACTGTCTCCAATTTGTCCACATCCTTTCTGCAGTGGAGGGCCCAAAACTGGACACAGTACTCCAGATGTGGCCTCATCAGTGCCGAATAGAGGGGAATAATCACTTCCCTCGATCTACTGGCAATGCTCCTACTAATGCAGCCCAGTATGCCGTTAGCCTTCTTGGCAATGAGGGCACACCTTGACTCATATCCAGCTTCTCATCCACTGTAATTCCCAGGTCCTTTTCTGCAAAGCTGCTATGACGAAAGTGGGAACGTTCTTAATGTTTTCTCCGAACACTATGTGGTGCTCAGTTTCCCTATGCATTTCTTAAGTATCTAGGTGGTGGGATAAGGATGTGTGATTGTTGTAGAGCCCTAGAGGGCCAATGTGATGCTGTCTGCACAGAGAATGGCCAACACCCTGTCTTCTGGCAATTGATGGCCTGTGCCCCTCCCCTGAAAGGTGCCAACTGAAGGTGTTGGAGAACAAAGAGATCAGGTGGCCTCCTTGCCCGGGAAAGAGACAAAGGCCAGAGGAGGAGCTGGAGAGGGTTTCAGTTTGGAGCTGGCTGGGGAAACAGAGGGAGGCCCAGAACTGGGATCTGGGCTCCCTGCCCACAAGATGGACCTGACTGAGGGGTCCTATTTTCTGTACCTACAAGCTCTGTTTTAGACTTTGTTCCTGTCGTCTAATACACCTTCTGTTTTACTGGCTGGCTGAGAGTCTTGGTGAATCCCAGAAAGTGGGGGGGACAGGGCCCTGACTCCGCCACACTCCATGACAACCTACTTAGCCAGTCGGTCACCAGCCTGTAGCAGTGCATGGGATTCTTCCATCCTAATGCAGGACTCTGCACTTGTCCTTGTTGAACCTTATGAGATTTCTTTTAGCCCAAGCCTCCAATTTGTCTAGGTCACTCTGGACCCTATCCCTACCCTCCAGCGTATGTACCTATCCCCCCAGTTTTGTGTTATCCACAAACTTGCTGAGGGTGCAATCCATCCCATCATCCAAATCATTAATAAAGATGTTGAACAAAACCGGCCCCAGGACTGACCCCTGGGGCACTCCACTTGATACCGGCTGTCAACTCGACTTCGAACTGTTGATCACTATCATTGAGCATGACAATCTAGCCAGCTTTCTATCCACCTTATAGTCCATTCATCCAATCCATACTTCTTTAACTTGCTGGCAAGAATACTGTGGGAGACCATATCAAAAGCTTTGCTAAAGTCAAGGTATATCACATCCACCGAGTTCTGCATATCCCCAAAGCCAGCTTTCTCATCATAGAAAGCAGTCAGGTTGGTCAGGCATGACTTGCCCTGGGTGAATCCTTGTTGACTGTTCCTGATCACCTTCCTCTTCTCCAAGTGCTTCAAAATGGATTCCTGGAGGACGTGCTCCATGATTTTTCTGGGGACTGAGGTGAGGCTGTAGTTCCCCAGATTCTCCTTCTTCCCTTTATTAAAAGATGGTCACTACATTTGCCTTTTTCCAATCATCCGGGACCTCTCCCGATCTCCATGACTTTCAAAGATAATGGCCAATGGCTCTGCAATCATATCAGCCAACTCCCTCAGCATCCTCAGATGCATTGCATCCGGCCCCATGGGCTTGTGCATGTCCAGCTTTTCTAAATAGTCCTTAACCTGTTCTTTCACCACTGAGGGCTGCTCACCTGCTCCCCATACTGTGCTGCCCAGTGCAGCAGTCTGGGAGCTGACCTTGTCTGTGAAGACCGAAGCAAAAAAGCATTGAGTACTTCAGATTTTTCCACATGCTCTGTCATTAGGTTGCCTCCTCCATTCAGTAAGGGTCCCACACTTTCCCTTACCACCTTCTTGTTGCTAACAAAGCTGTATAAACCCTTCTTGTTACCCTTCACATCCCTTGCTAGCTGCAACTCCAATTGTGCTTTGGCCTTCCTGATTACACCCCTGTATGCTGGAACAATATTTTTATATTCCTCCCTAGTCATCTGTCCAAGTTCCCACTTCTTGTAATCTTCCTTTTTGTGTTTAATCTCACCAAAGATTTCACTGTTAAGCTAAGCTGGTCACCTGCCATATTGGCTATTCTTTCTGCACATCAGGATGGTTTGTTCCTGCAACCTCAATAAGGATTCTTTAAAATTCAGCCAGCTCTCCTGGACTCCTTTACCCCTCATATTAGCCTCCCAGAGGATCCTGCCCATCACTTCCCTGAGGGAGTCAAAGGCTGCTTTTCTCAAGTCCAGGGTCTGTATTCTGCTGCTCTCCTTTCTTTCTTTTGTCAGGATCCTGAACTCGACCATCTCATGGTCACTGCCTCCCAGGTTCCCATCCACTTTTGCTTCCCCTACCAATACTTCCCTGTTTGTGAGCAGCAGGTCAAGAGGAACACGGCCTCTAGTTGGTTCCTCCAGCATTTGTACCAGAAAGTTGTCCCCAACACCCTACCAAAAACTTCCTGGATAATATACAAAAGAAAAAGATAATATAGATACAAAAATAAAAAAAACTGAATATTATGTTTAAATATTAATATGCCTGAGCTCGGCTGCCCAGGGCTGAAGCCCGAGCCCTGCCATGCAGGGCCCCTGTGGCATGGGGACCTGGCCAATTACCTGGTTGCTGACCCCTAATGCCAGCCCTGCTGTAGCCGATAGGTTCCAGTGTACCATTCAGGAAAATGAACACACTTATTTTGGGGGAATCCTGTGAGGAAGTGGGACTGTTCTTAATGTTTCCTCAGAATACTGTATGGGTGCCTCAGTTTCTGGCCGACCCTCTGTCGCCTGGCAACTAATGGCCCAGGTCCTTCCCCCCTGGAAGGAGATGCTAAAGGTGTGGGAGAAAAAGAGGTCAGGTGACCTCCTGGCCCGGGAAAGGAACTGAGCAGAGAAGGAAGGGTTGGAGGGGGTTTCAGTTTGGGAGCTGGCTGGGAATGAGGAGTGAGGGCAGACGTGGGGTCTACCTCACTGGGCCCCAAAATGGACCTGGCCGAGGGGTCCCGTTCTCTGTACCTACAAGCTCTGCTTTAGACCATGTTCCTATCATCTAATAAACCTCTGTTTTACTGGCTGGCTGAGAGTCACGTCTGACTGCGAAGTGGGGGTGCAGGATCCTCTGGCTTCCCCAGGACCCCACCAGGGCGGACTCGCTGTGGGAAGCACATGGAGGGGCAGAGGATACTGAATGCTCCAAGGAGAGACCCAGGAGGTGAAGCCGTGTGAGCTTCTTGCCCTGGAGACAGTCTGCTCCAAGGGAGAGGAGGCTCCCCAAAGTCCTGACTGGCTTGGTGGGGAGCAGTTCCAGAGCACCGCCCGGGGACTCTGTGACAAACCCCAAAACCTGCTCATGGCCCCCTGAGCCTCCAGTTGAGAGCCACAGGGCTAGAGGGATCTTTCACTCGGGCACAGGCCAGAATCTTTAGGGGGTGGGGAAGCAGGCAAAATCGCAGACCGTTTGGCTGCCTATCTGGCTAGAGTTCGCTTTGGCGCCCGTCACCATTGTGTCTAAGGCTGGGATCTTCAGAAGGCCCAGCTCCCACTGACAGCCAATGGGGTTTTGGTGCCTGACTCCCTTAGGCCTTTGAAAACCCCAGCCTAAGGCTTTGACTACCCTAGAGTTTACAGTGGCACAGCTGGACCCAGGTCAACGGGAGAGAGCTCTCCCATCAGCTTAACCCCTCCAGCCCCAGCGAGTGGCAGGACCTATTTGGCGGGAGGAGACGCTCCCCTACCGACATAGCGCTGTGCACACAAGCGCTTGGGTCGGTGTAACAGAAGTCGCTCAGGGGGGGTGGTTTATTCAAACCCCTGGGTGATGTAAGTTCTGCCACCATGGGCTGTAGTGTAGGTGTAGCCATAAAGCTTTCTAGCTGCTCAAATGCCTCTTCCCGGCAGCGTAGTACCTGGGGAGGAAGCCGCATTTGTTTACATAGCTTGTGTGCCAGCTGGCTGTTCAGGAGCCAGTGGAGTCACAAGACCAGGCTGCAGATATATTCTAGAGTTGTGATTAGCTGCTGCTCCCCATGATTGGCCAGACAGCAAGGGTGATAATCTGGAAACAGGAGAGGAGAGGTCATAGTTGCCTATAGAAGACCAAGCCCCTAATATCCTTCCCCAGTGAGGCAGTCAAACCTCTCCCGGTGAATGACCCTGACAGTGCCCCAGTGCTCCTAGTTACCTAGATCTCTCATTGCCCGGTCAGAACCTTTCACTTTCTTTCTGACTTGAAGTAAAATCCACAGTGAATTCAGATAAGACCCACAGTTGTTTTTCTTCTCAACATGATTAGTATCTATGACTGAAGAGAGAGGACTCCTGGCCAAGGAGGAACAAGGATCGCAGCTGCAGCTGGCCTAGAGAGATAGTGCACAGCAGGGAGATGGGCTTTCCTTCCTTGGGATAAACAGCCTGGGAAAAGGATCAGATCAACATAGGGAATTCCCTAGGGAAGGGGAATTCCAGCCTAGGAGATTGAATTCTCCTCTCAGCCCAGGAGACCGGGCCCTTCCAGGATAGGGCTAAGGGAGACAAGGTAGGAAGGACTGAACTGATGTGCTCGGGAGATGGTATTGCTTTCATGGTATGCTGAGGGATCCCTGGTGCATAATGCGGAGAAGGCTGCGAGGGGAGGAACATGGGGAGTGGGTTCAAGAGGGATGTAGTCCCTGAGGGCAGAGGACCCGGCTGGCATTGGTGGGTGGGGTTTTGAAACGGACAGATCAGACAGTTCTTGGCATGGTCCCTTCTGCTTGGTGCCTTGGGGAAGACAGCGCTGGGATCAGGCTCTTGAAACCCTACAGGAAGATGGGCCCAAGTACACCCTGAACTTGATGGTGGGAGCAAGATACATGCCCTGTGGTTCAGAGCCAGAACAGCGCAGGGAGGAGGCTGGTCTCTACAGATAAGTGGGGGTCTGCTCTCAGGGGTTCTCAGCCTCTCCCAGACAAAGACGCTTCCCCCATCTCGCCAGAACCTCCTTCCATTTAACACTATGGGAAGGGCAAGGTGGCTGTGACCCCTACATTGCAAACACTGCATGGGCGTAGCTGTGGAGTAACCCCACGGCAGTCAGTGGGGGGCCATGGTGTCACACTGGAGCCTAGTCTCCAGCACTCTGCCCTGCAATCCTGGAGGGCCTGTGGCAGGGGGTAGAGTGCATTGGTTAGATGGGGCTGCAGATGCTTGGCCTGGCAGGACTGGGCACAGACCCTCTAGCAGCTGCACGGAGCATCACTAGCTCATTCCTTCCTCCTGTGTCTCACACAGGCGTGGAGAATAGTGACGGGGACGCTTCCCAGGCCCTCTTCTTCCACCCCTTCACCTATGGCTCCCAGGTCCTCATGGATGAGTTCCACCATGTGGCTGAGCGGGCCAGCAGCTTCCATGATGGCATCATCTTCACCAACCGGCCCATCCAGCTCCATGAGAAGGTGACACTGAAGATCTTGAAGAAGGAGCCCCGTTGGCATGGGGGGCTGAGGGTGGGCTTCACCTCCATGGACCCCTCCAAGATGGACCCTGGTCACCTCCCTCCATTTGCATGCCCCAACCTGGTCATGCAGGGGAAAACCTGGGCTGCAGTCCTGCCGGACCAGTGCATAGAGGAAGGCACCATCCTCAAGTTCTGGGTGGACCACAGAGGCAGAGTTTTCTTCCGCAGCCAGCAAGAGGCCCGGAATTTGCCCCTGCTGAAGGGCATCCCCGTGAATGGCCGTCTCTGGGCCATCATTGATGTCTATGGACAGACCAAGGCGGTTCAGATTCTGGGTGAGCATGCAGCAGCGCTGGGGACTGATGCCTTGGGGTCATGGTCCACACAGCACATCTGGGGAGATCTTTTATTCCCTCCTGCCTGAGCTGCAGGGGCCACCCCACATGGGGTGGGATTGACGGCAGCACAGGGAGGGAAGCCAGGGGATGACAGACATGGCGATGACTGGCTGCCCTGCTTGGCTCAGACAGGGGGAGCTCTGCAAGGCACAGGTACCCTTTGGAGTGTGGGCATAGAGAGGCAGAATGCCCTGCCCTGACTGCCCCACCTCACACCTCCCTGACTGCAGAGGATGCCCCGACTGCCGCACCTCACACCCCACTGACTGTGGGGCCTGCCACACCTCACACCCCCCTGACTGCAGGGGCTGTCCCACCTCACACCCCACTAACTGCGGGGGCTGCCCACACTGCCCCACACCCTGGCTGGGGGGGATTTCAGAGGAGGCTGAAGGATCTATGTGACCAGCTGCCCCTGAGCCCCTGCCCTCCCTTGTGCCCTTGGCTAATCCCAGCCCATTTCCTGTCTCTGCCCATGATGGGGATCTAGGAGGGCAGGGAGAGGGTGGGTGTGAGGAAAGGGTGGGGATTCCCACATTGCAGGAACGCCAATCTCCCTGGGAGATGCAATCCGATTTCCTGACCCTCTGGGGCTCGGCACAGACGCCTGCCTTGGAGGGCCTGGCCTGGCAGCTCAGGGGGCTGTTGCAGGGTGGACTCTGGCCCCCTGGAGTGAGCAGCTAGGGACTCGTTCCCTCTGGGGTCCGTTGAGAAGGGTTTATATTTGTTGAGGCTAATCCTGGACTCTGTGTTTTCCTCTTCTAGATCCCACAAGGCCCAGTGGAGGCATCTGTGATCCCGCCCCAGCCCCCAGGCCATCGTATCCTGCCAGGCCTCATGGTCAGTGGCTGAAGGTGGCTCTGACCACCGGCTCCTTCTGCTCCATTTCCTCTTGGGGCATGGAGCCAACCCGGCATGGGCCATGTCCCAACATACATGAGAACGGCCAGACTGGCTCAGCCCAATGGTCCAGTCAGCCCAGGATCTCATCACTGGGTGCTGTGCCTGGCCTGTGGTCAGCCTTCCTGGACAGAAGGCCTTGTAGCCCTAGGAGCTCTGGCGGTGTGGAAGCGCTGCCCATCTGTCCGTTCTGGAAGTCCCAGCAGAGACAGGCTCCCTCACCTCCACTAACCGCTGAGGGTCACCTGAGCAGCCAGGGACTGTTAACCACAGCCCCAGGCGCAGGGTCGGAAGCGAAGGGGACAGCCCTTGGACAGGCTGTGTCACTGGGTCAGCTGAGGGTGTGTCTACAAACTGGTTACCAGACCACTGTTGCAGCGGTTGTGTGTGTGTGGGGTCATTCCAAGATGGAGGGGAAATCTCTCTGGTCCTAGCTTACTAGTGCCCAGGAGCTCTCCAGGGTTGGGAGGGGTGGGATAGGGCAGAACATTAGCCCAGCAGGGGAAGATGCCTCGCCTGACCCTTTAACGCCATGCTCTTGTCTCCGCAGCGCCGGCATGCAGAGATTACAGCTCTCTCTAGGGAGGTGATGCGAAGGAGTGCATCATTTGCTGCTCACATGAGGCCAATGCTCTGCTGCAGCCCTGCGGCCACGCCACTCTCTGCCACTGTTGTGCCCAGGAGGTGTTCCACAACAACCAGCCTTGCCCCTTCTGTCGGGAGAAGATACAGGACATCGTCCAGGTCATCCCAGGAGCTCCAGCTCCTGGAACACTTCCGCCTGTTGGGAACCAACCATGGCCAGGCGGATGGATGGAAGCGGGGGTTGGGGGGTTTCTGAAACCTGCCACAGTGAAGGCTAGAGCTCCTCCCACCAGCACAACTCTGCTGCTGGCTCCCCTTGCTATGGGGGTCTTGGCCATGTCTTCTCCTCCCTCACTCTCTGCACCTTGCACAGGTGATGACTCTCCTATACTCTCCCTGGCTGGGCTGTTCATAACACAAGCAATTCGCACAGAGCAGGGGAGCCGGGGGGCAGCCCCCATGATGAGGGACTCAGCCCAGCAGAAACAAGGAAGGTGATGAGCCAAAATCAGGAGGCTCCCATTTCCTGTTGTTTCTCATGTATTCTGGGGAATAGCCCCTGAGAAATCTCTAGCCTTCTGTCCATGCCAGGAACGGGAGTTCAGACGCAGGGAGCCCAAACCACAGCCCAGCTCCAGACCCCAGCAGCACTGTGTAGGACTCAGATTTAGGTCTGAACTCCACTGCTCCGGCCTGTCTCTGGGGACAGGCCTTCCTGGCCCCACCAAGCCTTTCCTCTGGCCCCTGTCACCCCTGGAGTGGGGTGGACACTGTTCCCTGGAGAGAGCAGGGACATGCCAGCCAGAAGGGAGAATGGAGTGGGGAGGCAGGGAAATTTGCATGGGAGCCAGAAATAGTCTTCCCAGTTCATCTCCTGCCCGTGTAAATAGCACTACTGCCTGTAGTAACATCCGCCCCAGCAGCATCGGCCCATGTCTGGAGAGAGGAGCTCTGGCTAACACTGTATCTATGTATATATGCTGAAATGTGTGTAAATGTAACGGGGTCTCAGTCCCTCCTGGCAGCGGGTAACTAGCTCCGTTGTGCAGCTTGGTGTGTCTCACACACACGTGCACTCAGCTGCGGGAGCGTCACAGCCAAGTGGGCGGCTTTCACTTACTCAGGAATTTGGGGCCAGGCCAGATGCCATGGGAGTCAGTGGGAGCCTTTCCATTTGTGCTGAGGGGCTTTTGATGAAGCCCTGAGTGACAGAGATGGGCCTCGTCGGGGCAGATGGATCCAGGGTCAGCCGGGGGCCTCAGGTCCCAGGAAGCTGGGATGAACTGGGACAGCAGCTTTTCTTACTGCAAGGGAATTCCTCCTACATCCTGCAGTGAGGGGGAGGGATGCCAGCCCACAGGGGCCTGAGCACCCTGGGGGAGTGGAAAATACCTGGACTTTCCTGCTGCTTTGGGGAGGGGAATTCCATGGAGCTGTCCCTCCCCACACTAGGCACTCATGTGACCCACACCCAGGGATGCACGGGAGGGAGATGTGGACCTTTGCTTTACAGTCACCTTGGTGATAAACTGTCACACAAATGTCACTCGGTAGGGCCTGATCCTGGGTCCTATGCCAGCCCCTGCCATTGGCCTGCTGGGTGACTTCGAGCAAGTCCCTGTCTCTTGTTGTGCCTCAGTTTCCCCATCTGTAAAGTAATGGCACTAACTCCTTTTGTAAAGTGCTTTGAGATTTATGCTTGAGAAGTGCTATCTGAGTGCTGGGTATTGTTTACTGTTGGCTTTGGATCAGGCACCAGCATTTGGGATCAAATGTAAGACAGTACGTAAAGCCCCTGGGCCAGATTCTGTCCCCAGTTACCTCAGGGTAGATCCAGGGTGAAGACAACGCCCCATGCGCAGCATGTCCCGACCACTATGCCTTACCATCATGAGCTGGGCGGGGTGTTTCGGTGACTCCTTTGAAAATCTCACACCTTAATCTTTAAAACCAGCCGCATGCCAATGGGGAGAGGGGTGTGCCATTCGCGTCCATATGGACATGGTGCCAAAGGCTTGTCTGTTACTGTTAATGAACTGTATTTCTTATGGCCAGCTCTCTCTGGGGATTTCTGTTTGTCTTCAATGATCATTCCACCCACGGCGAGGCTAAGGACCCAGAAGCTCCCAGGTTATGGGAGGTGTGGAATGGTTGCCAGGTTTGGTATTGTGAATAGAGGTTTTGTTGTATGAGAAAGAGGAGGGGCTATCGGCCACATCAGATCCTTGGGGTCTGAGGCCAGAGGGGTCCAGTTTCCTTCTCCTTCTGCCTCTTTCCTGAGTTTGGGTCCTTCCTTCCAAGGTTCTTAGATGTTTTGAGACCATTTTTATACCAATAAGGCAAATGGGAGCAGCCAGTGTTGCGGAGTGACCCTACAACAACGAAACAGGCTGGCCCTGCACCATCAGACTCGTGAACAGCATCAAGGAGCCTGGCTGCTGCTGGAGCACTTGTCATCTCAGACTTGGTCTACACCCTACAAATTAGGTCAACATATGCATGAACCTTCCCACCCCACCCCCCGAGAGATGTACGCCTTGGCATAGGCACAGTGGCAGATTATCCAATGGGCTCATGGGGCCCATGCCCAGGGGCCCCACCCAATTGAAGGACCATGGGAAATGGGCGCCCCAGCAGAAATTGGAAGCCTGGAGACTTGGTGGAAGGCACGAGGCAGTCAGGGGAGACCCCAGTGCCCTGACCCCGGGCCCCAGCAGAAGTGTGTGTGGGGAACGGCAGGGTTGCTATGGGGAGGGGGCAATGGGGAGGGACCTGTGGGTGAAATGGGCACAGGGCCACAGGGGAAAGGGACAGAATGGGGTGGAGCTGCAGAAAGAAGGGGCAGAACGGGGGTGGGACTGCAGTCTACACTCCAGCGGCGTAGCTGGGCTGCTCTGGTGCAGACACGGCACCACACTGCAAGGGGAGGGCTGGATCCCAGACTCCTCCTCCGGTGGGGAAAACACACAGTGAGGTGAAACAACTGGCCCAAAGTCATGCAGTGGGTCAGCACCGGAGCTGGGACTGGAACCCTGGCCTCCAAACAGGGCCGGTGCAACCATTTAGGCGGACTAGGCGGTTGCCTAGGGCGCCAAGATTTGGGGGCGCCAAAAAGCAGCGCCCCCCAATTTTTTTTTAAATGGTTGAGCAGCCGCTGCTGCTGGGACAGAGAGGGAGTCTGAGCTGCCAGCGGCAGCCGACAGCCCAGGGCCCCCCCGGGTCAGGGCGCCGCCGCGGCAGCCCAGAGGTTCGGGCTGCCCGTGGCGCGCTGACCCAGGGGAATCCCTGAGCTGCAGGCAGAGGCTCAGAATCCCTCTCCCTCCCAGAGCAGGGGCTCCAGCCTATGCAATTTTTCTTGTTGCCGGCGGCTGGGCAGAGCTGCTGCAGCTCTTCTTAGGGCACGTGGCAGGAGCCCTGCAAGGGCGGCGCAACACCAGGGCTTCTGGAGGAAAGCGGGGGCTGCCCCCTGGCTCAGCCTCCACGTCAGCCCCAGCGAGGGGCATGGAGAAGAAAAGAGCCTCGAGCGGTTCTGGTGTGAGTTGGTAGGAAGGAATAGAGGACCCGCGATCTCATTGCGTGAGCAAGGTAAAGCAATGGTGCTCCCAGCGTTGGCCTTCAGGGTGCCTGTGCTCTGTCCCCTCTCGGTCCTTGGTGGTCCCTTGCTCCGTGCTCCCCTGTGCCGCTGGATGGCTGGAAGGAGAGCAGCAGCCTGCAGAGCTGTAGATTCCCCAGTGCCCCGCAGGCGACCCCCTGACCCCATCCGCCTCCTACAGGCCGCTGACCCCCAGCTCCGAGCCCAGTTCCCATCTAGCTGGAAGACCCCGTGACCTCTCATCCCCCACAGGCCTTGACCCCAGCTCGAGGCCCCATCCCTCTGGAGCTGTGGTGAAACCCTGATGCCCTCATCCTCCCCCAGCCGGCTGACCCGCAGAGCTCCGAGCCCAGTCCCTCTGAGCTGGAAACCCTGTGACCCCATCCCTCCCAAGCCCTGACCCCCAGGCTTCCGAGCCCTGTCCGCTCTGTACTGGAAAACCCCCTGATCCCCATCTCCCACCCACAAGCCCTGACCCCAGCGTCCGAGCCCTGGTCCCCACGAGCTAGAACCCCCTGACCCAGTCCCCGCCCTAGCCAGACCCCCAGAATCCGAGCCAGTTCCTCTGAGCTGGAAACGCCCCTCAGCCGCCCATCCGCCCCCCACAGCCCTGACCCCAAGCTCCGAGCCCTGTTCCCTCGAGTGGAACGCCCTCACCATCCCCTCCCACAGCCCCTGACCCGCAGCTCCCGCGTCCAGTCTCCTCTGAGCTGGAAAGCCGCCTGACGCCCGATGGCCCCCGACGAGCCCTGACCCCCAACTCCGGGCCCATCCCTCTGAGACTGGGAACCCCCTCGGGGGACCCCCCATCCCTCCACAGGCCTGACCCTCAGCTCGAAGCCCGAGTCCCTCTGAGCTGTAAACCCCCCTCACCATCCCCCCCACAGCCCTGACCCCACAGTCCGAGCCCAGTCCCTTGAGCTGGAAAACCCGTGACCGCATCCTCCCCACAGCCCTGACCCATCCCAGCTCAGCCGAGCCCAGTGCTCTCGTGAGTGGAAAGCGCCCCTAGACCCCATCCGCCCCCCATCAGCCCTGACCACCCAAACTCTCCCGGAGCCCAGTCCCTCTTGAGCTGAAACCCCCTGACACCCATCCTCCCACAGCCCTGAGCCTCCTAAAGCTGACTAGATAGTGTCCTAAGCACAGTATTTGGCTCTCGCATCCTCTGACTCCCAGTTTTCTGTGGCCAGTGATGAGCGAGCTTCTTGAAGCCTCAAGTTTGATAATAATCATACGATGCGAACATCATATGTTCAACAAAAGATTGGTTTGGGCTATCTACGCTGTGTGCAGCTAGAACTATGACATTGCTCCAACAGCATTGACGTTGAGGAGATTGGTTTCTAAATTTTGGCTAAACTTAAAGCGTGGAAACATAAAATTTCTAAATTATAACATGTTCTGCTGATGACCCGTGTTGTGTATAAAGGAGTGATTGGGGGTGAGGGGCGCAATAGATCGAAGTTTCGGCCTCTAGGGCGCAAAATATCCATTGCATCCGGCCGCCTGCCTCCAAAACACTTGTTTCATGCTCTGGAGCACATTCCACCGCCCCTTCTGCGGCCCCCCCCCCCCCCACACAACCCAAGAGCGAGAGGCTTGTCTCCAAAGGGCTTTCTTTGTACCTTGCAATAGAGATTTGCATGGGTGCAGCTGCAAACAGCACAGACAAAGCCTAAGTGTGTCCTTGCAATGGACAAAGCTGCGTTCACGTGAGACAGAGTGGGAATGTACTGACTGGGCTGCAATTCCAGGGTCCCGCTGATTATGCTGGTTTGTTTTTTGTATTGCAGTAGAGTCCGAGGACCTGCTCTGAGCTGGGGAAGCAGTGTCCTTCCTTCCTTCCTTCCTTCGGATCTCTGGCAAACCCTCCTGTCCCCAAGAGGGGAGCCCTGATTGCTTCCTCAGGGCTTAAACAATAGCTGCACTCATTGCCTTGGGTGCCTCATCCCTGGGGCATGCATGGTCACTGCAGGAGGCCTGTGCAGGGGATTTTTTGTTACTCATGCCCTCTGGCAGGCTGTGAGTAACCAATTCCCCATAAATCAGTCCCACAATCACCTGCACACAGGACTGTCCTCAGTGGACTCTGGCCTAAAGGAAACACACCACATTGATCACTCTGTGAATTGATTTCCTATTACCAGGATCCTAACTGCAGAAGGCTTTGAGGCAGAACCTTGGCTGCTGTAAATCAGGACTGAAGCCAATAGGGCTGCCCGTTTGCACTTGCAGGGGATCTGGCCCAAGAAGAGCTTCAGAGGCAACCTGACCAAACGGCATAAGGGGCAGGGGAGGATCCTAACCATGTTCTTTTCTTCCTCACGTGACATCTATCATTGGTTTGGGGCCCACTGACCCTCTCAAACCACAACTAGACTAGAATTTAAAGAGTGACTAAGTCTCATGTTATTTGGTTTTCTTCAAACCCCAGCTCCTGGAGTCATGTGATCACAAGAGAATCTCAGCTCACCTATTTTAAAGTATGTTTTTAACCCTTCTGGTTGTGGCAAAAAGTTTGAACACGTGTGTAGCGGGGTGATCACCCCACTCCTGCCCTGAAGGGCTTAAAGCAGCCCTGGGAGAGGGCTGTGGCAGGGCAAAAGCTGGGCTGATTGGGAAAGCAGCCACAGCTGTAGTCAATGCCATTAGGGCCCAGCTGGCCCTTATAAGAAGGTGGTGGGGCAGAAGGACTCAGACATTCTCTCCAGTTCCCTAGAGAGAGAAGGACTTAGCTGCCTGGGAAGCTGAGGAGGATACCTAGGGTGGAGCAGTGCTGGGGAAGGGCAGAGGGAGCTGGGGAATGCCAGCCTAGAAAAGCTGCAGGCTAAGTTAAGGGCTGCAGAGGGGCAGCCCAGAGACAGGCAGAAGCAGCTGGTTCAACCCCCCTTGCCGATGATTTTATAGGCTGCAGTCTGCCCCAGGAAGCGGGGGCTAAATGGTGACTGGTAGTAGCCACTGAGGCAAGGTGGGGCTAGAGGGTGGGAAGACCCAGATTGTGGGTTACTTCTGGGGGCAGAATCCTGACCTACAGGGGCACTGGGGTCTGGGAGGGACATGGGGGGCCAGTGGCAGGTGAGACACTGGCTTGCAGAGGGTGCTCTGGGCTGGAAGAGCTAATTCTCTGGACAACCAGCAGGAGGCTCCACAACGTGACTTGTGTGTGCCCCAGAGCTGCAGAAACCCAGCGAATCCCTTAAAACCTTGTGATGGTGCGAGGCCTGAGGCAGGGTTTGAACACCTGGGCATGGCCATACTGGGTATGTTGGAAAAGTGCAACACAGACAAGTTCCTCTGAGTGCGTGTGCTAATTTCCACAAGCACTCAGCGAGGCTCCACCACACACATTGATATACTGTGTGTCTTGCAGTAGCACCTGGGATGTTGACTTCAATGGAGCCATGAAAAGTTATAGATGCCAATGCCAGAAAGTCCACTGTGATAATCTAGTCCAGAGGTCCCCAAAGTGTGGGGCGTGCTTCCCGTAGGGGGGCATGGAGGAACATGTCGGGGGGGATGCAGGGCCCAGGCCAGCCCCCATGGGGGCAGGGAGGGAGCATCACCCAGCCTCTCCCCACCCCCAGAAGCATCCCCAGCCCCATGCCTGGCTCTGGCCCAGGCCTCAGTGTGGCTTCACTCCGGCCCCACCCCAGCCTCAGCAGCTGGCCATGGCTCCCACCCCAGCCTGGGGCCATGGTTGGGAGTGAGGCTGGGAGCAGAGCCACACGTAGCTGCAAGTCCAGATGTTGGCGCCACTGCAGTCTGGCTGCAACTTCACTCCCACCCCCAGCTTTGGCCCCTGGCTGTGTCCCCAGCCTCAGCCCCCTCACCTTTGTCTGCCCCCCCCCGAGTTGTGGCCCCGCTCCCGGCCCTGGCTCGTGGAGTTCTGGGGGGGCAAAGACAAGAGTAAGGGAGGCACAACCCTCAGAAGTTTGGGGCCCACTGATCTAGTCTGGTGACCCAGCTGAAGAAAATTGTTGATGGCCATGACCCAATGGGGCTGGGGCAGAGGGGTTTGGGGTGAGGGCTGCGGGGTGGGGCTGGGAATGAGGGGTTCATGGTATGGGAGGGGGCTCCAGACTGGGGCAGGGAGTTGGGGTGCAGGATGGCGTCAGGGCTCGGGGCTGGGATTGTAGGCTCTGGGCTGGGGTCAGGGATGAGGGATTTGGGGTGTAGGAGGGGGGCTCTGGGTTCCGGGGGGGCTCACAGCTGGGGTAGGGTTGGGTCATGGCCTTAGCTCGGCTGGCTCCTGGTCAGCAATGCAGCAGGGCTAAGGCAGGCTTCCTGCCTGTCCTGGCCCCACAGACCGCGCTGCCCCACAAGTGGCCAGCAGCAGGTCTGGCTCCTAGGCAGAGGCACACAAGCAGCTCTGCGTGGCTCTTGCCCGCAGGCACTACCTCCCCCAGCTCCCATTGGCCAGGAATGGTGCTTGCGGCAGAGGCAATGCGTAGAGCCCCGTGGCTCCCCTGCCTAGGAGCTGGACCTGCTGCTGGTCACTTCTGGGGCATAGCGCGGTGTCAGAACAGGTAGGGACTAGCCTGCCTTAGCCGGGCAGAACCACTGACAGGACTTTTAACGGCCTGGTCGGTGGTGCTGACCAGAGCCGCTGCGACCCAGTACTGGATCGCGACCCGCAGCTTGAAAACCACTGCAGTAGAACACAGGCCAAAGACCAGCCCTGAAATAATCCCTGTTTGCCTAGAGCAGCTCTTAGAAAAACATCCCAGCTGAGGCTCTCACCTGCGGCCTTTAACACTTGCAGCAGCATCAGTCAGGCGCTTCAGCTGAACTTGTCCAGCTCTGCCCATGCTTCGCCTTGTCTACGCTAGACTTTTCAAGTGTGTTAGAGCGTATTGGTTAGACATGCTAATAGCCAGAGATGTAGTTTGACTTCTATATTTGGGCGGGGGGGAAGCTCCAGTCAAGCCAGTGGGGGCTGTGCATGGGGGAAAGGGGGCACATTCTGTGCTGGCCAGCAGGGGCACCATTTCAGATTTTTTGGGGAGTATGGACAAATTTAACCATGTTCCAGGGGCTACTTTGGCAACTGAAAACTCAAATTTTTTTTGCGGATAATAACTTAGAAATATCTGAAAGGAGCACTGTATCTAATTCCTATAGCAAGAAAGAAAATTAAATATTAGACTCACTCAGCTCCAATACTAACATGTTCTGACATCTTGTGGGAAGTCACATAAGGGACACAGGCTAGGTTTAAAATTGTAATGTACATTCTTACTCAGATACTCTTAATAAAGTTAGAAGAGACCATCACGATCCTCTAGTCTGACCACCTGCATGTTGCAGGCCACAGAACCTCACCTGCTCACTACTGGAACAGACCCTGAACCTCTGACTGAGTCACTCATGTCCTCAAATCGTGGTTTAAAGACGTAAAGTTACAGAGAATTCACTATTTACTCTTGTTCAAACCAACAAGTGACCCGTTCCCCGAAAAACCACCAGGGTCTCTGCCAATCTGACTGAGGGGAAAATTCCTTCCTGACCCCAAATCTGAGGATCAGTTCCACTCTGAGCATGTGGGCAGGACGCACCAGCCAGACCCTTGGGGAAGAATTCTCTGTAGTATCTCAGAGCCCCCCATCTAGTGTCCCACCTCTGGCCATTGGGGATTTTTGCTACAGCCAGTTGCAAATGGGCCACACAGCATTGTTGGCTGTCCCATCATACCATCCCCTCCATAAACTTACCAAGCTCAGTCTTGAAGCCAGGTAGGATTTTTGCCCCCACTGCTCCCCTTAGGAGGCTGCTCCAGAACTTCACTCCTCAGATGGTTAGAAACCTTCGTCTAATTTCAAGCCTAAACTTGTTGATGGCCAGTTTATAGCCATTTTTTTTCTGGGGTCTACATTGGTGCTTAACTTAAATAACTCCTCTCTCTCCCTGGTATTTATCCCTCTGATGTATTTATGGAGAGCGATCACATCTCCCCTCAGCCCTCTTTTGCTTAGGCTGAACAAACCAAGCTCTTTGAGTCTCCTCTTATAAGACAGGTTTTCTGTTCCTCAGATCATCCTAGTAGCCCTTCTCTGCACGTGTTCCAGTTTGAATTAATCTTTCTTAAACATGAGAGATCAGAATTGCACACAGCATTCCAGATGAGGTCTCACCGGTGCCTTGTATAATGGTACTAACACTTCCCTGTCTCTACTGGAAGTACCTCACCAGATGCACACCAGGATCATGTTAGCCTTTTTCACGGCTGCATTACATTGATGGCTCATAGTCATCCTGTGATCAGCAAATATACCCAGGTCTTTCTCCTACTCTGTCACTTCCAACTGATACATCCCCAGCTTATAGCAAAAAATCTTGTTGTTAGTCCCTAAATGCGTGACTTTGCACTTTGCACTATTAAATTTCATCCCATTTCTATTACTCCAGTTTACAAGGTCATCCAGATCTTCTTGTATGATATTCTGGCCTCCTTGGTATTGGCAATCCCTCCCAACTTTGTCATCTGCTAATTTTATTAGCACACTCCCATTTTTTGTACCAAGGTCAGTAATAAAAATGTTAAATAAGATTGAGCCCAAGACCAGTCTCTGAGGAACTCGACTAGTAACCTCCCTCCAGCCTGACAATTCACCTTTCAGTACAACCCATTGTGGTCTTCCCTTCAACCAGTTCCTTATCCACTTTTCAGATTTAAACATTTATTAGAAAATATTTAAATAAAGATTATACAAAGAGTTTGATGCGTCAGTTATTGGTCATCGGGGGTAACATACAGAGTATAGGGGGGCGCTGGTATTTGGGTATTGGTTAGCATATAATACATACAGTCTGCAATGTCCCCAATGCGGGGTGTACGGTGGGTGGGGTCAAGATATAGTAGGGAGGCAGTGAGGGTACATCGCTCATACAATGGGTTACACGCAGTCATGAGTATGAGTAAGCGGGCCAGGTAATGGGGACAAGATGACCCTCACATGGTGGAATCCAGTTCGGTGGGTTCAAGGCTCAGCGGATATAGTCCAGTAGTGGGGGTTCAAAGGTCTCCTCCCCCCGCGGGCGCACGAAGCCACACCGGCTCACTCCTGGTATTGGCAGTGGCCGGTGATGTGCTCAGTGTAAATGTCCCTAGACCACCGAATAGTGTCTGAGACCATTAAACGTCTCATGAGCTGCACATAGCGACGGCCCACCCCACAGGCCCTAAGTACACATTCGTTACAGGGGTCCCAGGCACCTAGCGCCCCGACAATCAGGGTGTCGGTGTAAACTTCGTAGCCCTTTGCCCGCAGGATGTCAGTCAAGGGGGTGTATTTTTCGAGTTTGCGGGCTTGGGCTTCGCGGAAGGCCGGGGTCCTGTTCTCGAACGGGATCGTCACGTCGACGAGGATTATTAATCCCCATCTTCTCCAATTTAACTAATAATCTCTGGGGTGGAACTGTATCAAATGCCTTATGGACATCCAGGGAGATTAGATCTACTGCATTTCCTTTGTCTAAAAAATCAGTTCTCTTCTCAAAGAAAGAGAGTAGTACTACCTGTTACCACCTCTTGAATCCAACAATTGAAACAACTGTAGAAAAACCTACAATTACTTTCTCTCATTTCGGCTACTCACTTTTTGCAGTTCACCAAGCTTGGAACAGATCATTGAACTTTAACAAACATCTTAATGGCCCTTTCTTATCTCAATCTCCTGTTAATCACTCTGTTTATAAACAAAATTCTGACTTCCTGCCTCAGGAGCCCAAGCTGGGAGAATTCTCCTGTTTCCTCTGCAGAGCTCATTATATTCACACTCGAGACTTGCTGTTTGGAAGTTCAGTGTCCCCCAGCCCCACTCCAAACTCTGCCCATGCTAATCTCATCTTTCATCCTCATCTGGACAGGACCACTGCTGAATCTAACCCAGGGGTAGGCAACCTATGGCACGTGTGCCGAAGGTGGCATGCAAGCTGATTATCAGTAGCACTCACACTGCCTGGGTCCTGGCCACCAGCCTGGGGCGGCTCTGCATTTTAATTTAATTTTAAATGAAGCGTCTTAAACATTTTAAAAGCTTTATTTACTTTACATACAACAAGGATTTAGTTCTATATTATAGACTTATAGAAAGAGGCCTTCTAAAAACCTTAAAATGTTTGATTGGCATGCGAAACCTTAAATTAGAGTGAATAAATAAAGACTCGGCACAGCACTTCTGAAAGGTTGCCAACCCCTGGTCTAATCCAGCTGAGTCGCTGGAAATTCCCATGCAGTCAGACCAACCTAGGGTGACCAGACAGCCAGTGTGAAAAATCAGGATGGGGGTAGGGAGGTAATAGGAACCTATATAAGAAAAAGACCCAAAAATCGGGACTGTCCCTATAAAATCTGGGCATCTGGTCACCCCAGACCAACCTAAGCAAGCTGTTTCTGTGGCTTTCTAGGAGTCAAGTGGAGGGGGCTGGAGAGAAATATCAGGTGTACTGAAGGCTGTTGGCAGGCGCTGGGAGGAGCATCATGCTGAAGATGCAGGGGACCAGTGACATGCACTGGCAGAGGGGCCCTATGCTCAGGAAGTCTGGAGTCCTATAATTATGTAGGATGGAAACATTTTTTTGTTCTCTTTGAATCATGGACAAACACAGACAAACTATAGCTAAACCACTGGAGGGATAGCTCAGTGGTTTGAACATTGGCCTACCAAGCGCAAGGCCTGTGAGTGAGTTCAAGCATTGAGGGGTCCATTTAGGCATCTGGGGCAAAAAAAAAAAAAAAAAAAAACAACCTTAAAAGTTAGTTGGGGATTGGTCCTGCTTTGAGCAGCAGGTTGGACTAGATAGTCTATGAACTGAGTTTCATCTTGAATGCCCTGCTGGGCCTTTCCTTTCACAAGACACAAAGGAAACTGAGGGTGGCTGAGGCACTGCTGCCTGTGTTTACATGGAGGTTATTCCAAGGAAGGTCTCCTGTTATGCTCCAAACTTTTTATGCAGTTGTTTCCAGCAATTCATTAAAAAATAAAGCATCTTTTACTAATCAGGGCACGATTCCTACCTGAGACAGTGCTGCAGCTGAGGCAAATGGGCATCGCTGACTGAAGTCGCCAATTTACACCCGCCGAAGAGCGGGCTCCAAGCATTTCAGCAGTAATTCTACCAGGGTGTGACAAACACAGTGGAGCAGGGGCTGCAAAGTGGTTGCTTCACAACCCATTTGTGCAGCCGTACTAACTCACTTGCCTCGCCATGTGTGTATTATGCATTGTGGGACATTCTGGACAGCTATCCCACAGTGCCGCAGCAGGAGGCCCAGTTCCAGGGGGAGGTGCATGCAGAGCAGTACCATCCAGCAGCAGGTGGGACAATGCATTCTGGGCTATCTGTGATGGAATGCTAAGCTGTATTATACTGTTCTGCCACTAGGTGGCACTTTGTGTAAAATACCCCATTTAAGCTAACCTCAGCCATATGGGGCAGGACATTAAAGGCTCTTATGATGAACACATCTTGTTACCCCAGAATTGAGGGGAGTGTTACCCCAGAATTTGATCAAGCTAGTCACAGCCATATTGCATGCATTCAGCAGCCATGAATTAATAAAATAAGAGGTTCTTACAGGGAGGAGGGAGAAAAATTGTTCTTAACCTGTGAGGACAGGACAAGAAGCAATGGGCTTAAACTGCAGCAAGGGAGGTTTAGGTTGGACATTAGGAAAAACTTCCTAACTGTCAGGGTGGTTAAGCACTAGAATAAATTGCCCAGGGAGGTTGTGGAATCTCCATCATTGAAGATTTTTAAGAGCAGGTTAGACAAATACCTGTCAGGGATGGTCTAGATAATACTTAGCCCTGCCTTGAGTGTGGTGAACTGGACCAGATGACCTCTTGAGGTCCCTTCCAGTCGTGGGATTCTCTGATGATTCTATGATTCTGTAGTTAAGAGTTAGTTTGGACAAGCAGGGTTTCTTGAGGCAAGGTCAAATGCTAGCCGCAGGTTTGCAGTTTTTGCTAATCAGAATGAGAGGAGGGGAGAAAAGAGTCAACAACCGATGAGACTGAAAGAAAATAAGTGGGTGGAGACCCTGAGTTTGGACGTCTTTGATATAGAAGCTTATGTCTCAGATTGTTAGGAATGTTTTGTTGATTGAAGTCAGGAGAGCTGGTGACCCAGTAAGGGTCTCTGAGCTGTGTGTTTTGTAAAAGCTGCTTATAAAAAGAGATAATAGAGTCTACTTAGCTTCAGAGAATTGTGCCCATCCTGAGAGATTTTTCTCTGGCACCCTACTCCCTGGCGGGGAAGCGACCGGCCATCATGACCTGCTATTAATTACTTGATACCATCTCAGTTTTTAGTTAATTATTTGGGATGTCCTAACCCTATTGCTTATGTCTGTATGTGCTTAAATCTAATAAACAGTAGTTTTAGGTAGAGAATTGATACAAATAAGCGTGCATTTATCAGCCGGAAGTGCTGTGTTCCCATTGATTTATTCCTGACATTGGCTGGAGTGAAACAGTTGTTACCACTGCTTTGGGTTTTAAGACCCAGGTAACGAGTCTGGGGTGCACAAGCCAGCTCCCTAGTCAGTCCATATTTGGTACAGGAGTACATGACAGTACCCTTACCTACTGCAGCAAGAACCTGATTCTCCTCTCTTGGTAGTGTACATCTGGAGTAACTCCACAGAAGGCAAGCTACTGCAGGTGATCAGTAGCTGTGAAGATCAGGCTGCTTATTTAAGGTATCTAAATAAGGATTTAGGTACCTGTGTTTGAAAACTCTGACCAACAGCTATTGTACTGTAGCCCTTATGGAAAAGAGATGAACTGCACAGAGGTCTGTAGAGAGGTAACTGGGTCATTTGGCCGTGATTCCAAAATCCTGTAGAATTGAATAGTCAATAATCATAGGCCTCTTTGAGTGGCTCTAAAGAATTCTACAGCAGGGATATTTATGACTGTAGCAGGGCAGTTACCCCACTCCTGGGATAAAGCAGTGAGAGCAGCTGAGGGAGGCTGGCTGGGGAGCTGGTGTGGCCAGCTCAGTCAGGGCACAGCTGGCCCTGATAAGAGGGCTGGGAGCGAGGCAGGGGTGGGTCTCACTCTAGCCTTGGAGTGGGAAGGGTCTAGTTGCCTGGGAGCACAGGGTACCTGGAGCAGAGCAGGGCTGGGGAGCTCCAACCTGGCAACTCCCCAGGCTAAGGCCTTGCAGAAGGTGGCACAGGGGCTGCATAGGAGCAGCCTGGGGATAGGCAGAGGCAGCTGGTCCAATCCCCTTGCCAGTGATAAGTGGCCATGACAAACTGCAATCTGCCCCAGGGAGAGGGGGCTAGATGAGGACTGGCAGTAGCCACTGAGGCAAGGTGGGTATAAGGGGTTGGGGTTCCCATGGGAGGAAAGACCCAGAGTGTGGGGGCACTGCCATGGGGCAGCACTCCAGGCTGAGAGGGCACAGGGGTCTGGGAGGGACTTGGGGTCTGTGGCAGGTGAGACACTGGCCAGCTGGGGGCGCTCTGAGGCTGAGGAGCTAATTCCTGAGACTGACCAGCAGAAGGCACCGTGGTGGTGAGTGCTCGATGTGCTACAATTACATTTTGTAAAATGGTTCAAAGGAACCACAGATCGTTTACTGTGAACTCTTCCATAAGCTGGGGGTCTTCATTCCAACAGCCCCTGACCCAGTTAAAGTCTGCAGTGTGGAAGCGATATGACCAGGCTCCCCTAACTGAATTAAAATCCTGGATGGTCCAAAGACCTCTCAAATAGTTTACAAGAAAGTTGTTTATAGTGTAGCAGTGCCCAGTGCCTAGATTGTCCAAGGTGTGTCAGGTGAAGTAATGGCTTTAAACTAATAAAAGACTAGTGTGGAGCTAAAGGAAAACATTTCCTCCTGGGAAGGGCCATTCGATAAGAAAAGTTATTGTGATAGCCTCGTTCAGAAAGTGATTAAAGTACTGTGCTTGCGAGAGGGGTTGAAGATGGTGGTAGTGAAGATCAGCACTGCCCAACCCTCAGTGTTCAGAAATCAGGAGGCAAGTTCCCCCCCAAATTGTGAGATTTGGTTTCAAAATCCTAAATGTCAGGCTGTTTCTTTGCCTTCTGGTATCTGCCTTTAGGGGGTCATGTCTTCAAGCATTTTGCCACAATTATGAGGGCGAGAAATGTTTTTTAATGAAAGCCGAGATCCTAGAATCGCAGTGATCCAGGAGCTGGGGGTTTTCAGAAAAACAGCAACTAGTGTGAGACTTGTAAGGAAATCTGGCAATACTGGATAATGTATGGGGTACATCAGCAACAAGGCTTTTGACTGTTAGAGCATTACTGTTCTGCAAGATGGCATAATATACTGTACGTGGAACTGAGCAACAGAACTGTGAGACTAACCATCCTTGTTCCAGAACACCTGTCAAACCCTAGGAATCTCATGCATACAGTGTCACACAGATGCGCTTTAGGGCAGAGGTGGGTGAACTATGGCCCTTGGGCCACATCCGGGCCACGGGACCCTCCTGCCTGGCCCCTGAACTCCTGGCTTGGGAGGCTAGCCCCCTGCTGTTCCCTCTCCCCTACTGTTCCCTCTCCCCCGCAGCCTCAGCTTGCCCTACCACTGGCACAATGCTCTAGACAGTGGGGCTGAGAACTCCTGGGGAGCGCAGCTGCAGAGCCCAGCCTGAGCCAGTTTCTGTGCTGAGTGGTGGCAAGGCTGGCTCCAGCCAGGTGGTACAGCTGTAATGCTGCCAGCCACCAGTGCTCCAGGCAGCACGGTAAGGGGGCAGGGAGCAGTGGGGGTTGGATAGAGGGCAGGGGAGTCTGGGGTAGTCGTCAGGGAGTAGGGGTGTAGATGGGGGTTGGAGGGGTCAGAGGATAAGGAATAGGGGTTGAATGGGGGCAGGGATCCTGGGGCGTAGTCAGGAAGGGGGGGTTGGATGGGCTGGGGGGGGCAGTCAGGGACAGGGAGAAGGCGTGGTTGGATGTGGCAGGGGTCCTGGAGGGCGGGGGCAGTCAGGAATGAGAGGAGGGGTTGGATGGGGTTGTGGGGAGAACTCAGGGATGGGAGTTCTGGGCACTGTCAAGGGACAGGGAATGGGGGTATTGGATGGGAACAGGAGTCCAGGGGGGCCATCACGGGGTGAGAAGCAGGGGGTGTCAGATAGGGGGCAGGGCCAGGCACAGCCTCCCCAACTGACCCTCCGTACAATTTCTGAAAGCTGATGTGGCCCTCAGGCCAAAATGGTAGCCCTAGAACAGGGGTGGGCAAACAAGATAACATAGCACTAGCCTACCAAATGGAGGGTAACATAATGAAAGAGCATTTGACTGCAGCTCAGGCTGTTACTGGTTCAAGTTCTCCTTTACCACAAGATGGGGTTTCAGGATGAAGAAAGTCAAGAGATGGGGTCCCTTTGACCATGAAGGGGAAGAGCATCTTCAAATACCGACTTGCCAACCTGGTGAAAAGGGTCTGTTGTATCAATCTCCAGGGTCAAAAAAAATTAAGTGTTTATAAACTCTGTGACTGTCCCACATTCAATTCTACAAAGACCTTGGGCTACACAGGCAAACACCCAGGAGCATTCATTCTAAAGCGGAAAATTCAATGCGCAACATCCAGAAACAAAAACATGCATTCCCATAGAAACTGGAATGGAGGGATTATGCAAAACAAACAGTGAAAGCCTGTTAAAGTCTCTCTCTCCTTTTGGAGTCTGCTATTTTCATTAACAATCTTTCTTTGATGAAAAGAGTTAATTTACTCTCAGCCCTGGTGTCTGAAGGGTATTCACTTCTCTGTGAACAAATACACAGCAACAAGCGGGGGAAATATGGCTTTTGTTGTTCTGCGCACAATATTTTAAAATTCATCAAAACTCTGCATATATTATTTGTCAAAATAACACAATATAATCACACCAGTTTCAACTATTTTGGTAATTTATTTCAAAATATCTATCGACAAGTGTCTGTAACAATACAGATAACAACAAAAATTCAGGACAAATAGATTCCTTATTAGGCATATTCATACAGAACTTTTAATAATTAATTTAAACTACAATATAGAAATGTATTTCCTGCACCCCTCAGAAGCAGTGCAAAGGCTTGAGTGTATCAGGGTAATGGAGGAGCTGGGGGAGAAGGAAGTAAGTGGGAGAAGTAGGGAATAGGGTTTTTGCGGGAAGGGATTGTTAGGGAGTTGGGCACTTCCCTCATGCAGACCCCAGATGACCCCAGCCTCTCCCATTCAGTCAGGCACATCTGCCCATGTGTCCCTGCACTGCCACTCAGCCATCCCCTGCCCCCATCCCTATGTGGCCCTGGACCCCCACTCCATTCAGCCCCAGTCCTATTCTGTCCTCACTAGCCCTTCTGAATCCCAGTGTATGTAACCCCCCAACAACCCCATGTGCCCCCCCTCTGTTTGTCCACCACCCATATCCCATCACACCCCACCTGGCCCCGCAGACACGCACTGTGAGAAAAGCAACCTCTGCTCTCTGCCTGTCAACTGCTGGCTGCTACAGTGAGCTGGCTGCCCTCTGTTCTGGCACTACAGCTTCCCCTGGTGGGCAAAAGGCATAAATGCAGTGCCTCTCAGGCAGAAAGAATTTTCTGTGGAGAAAAAAAAATTGGGGGGGGAGGGCGCTTTGAGCAGGGGGCTGGACTAGATGACCTCCTGAGGTCTCTTCCAACCCTGATATTCTATGATTCTACGAATTCTGCGTGTGTGCAGTGGTGCAGAATTCCTGCAGGAGTAGTTGATATCTTTAGAGCACTAGATGATTGGTCATGATTGGTTGCTTTGGCTGGTAGGTCAACCATAAACATCTGTTGCTTGGACTGTGGCTCACATTCTGTTTAGGGACATCATTTTGTTGTGTCTTTTCTCCTTAGGCAGGGCAGGGTTGTGGACATCTCATCTCACTGTGCTGGTGCAGTGCAGCTGATTTCAGAGTGAGCGATAGAAGGAAAGATGAAGGGCTGAAAATAACACAAAGAAGGAAACAGAACATGATCTTTCGGGTGCCTCTGCAGTGCTGGGAATTAGGTAGCCCCACAGATGACTGAGGACTGGATGTCATGATGGTACAACGGCATCCAGGACTCAAGGGGAAAAACAAAAGTTCCTTAAACAAGAGTAAGGCCTAATGGCCTTCCTCTTGGAAAGAAATTCCTTCGGCCTGGTCTGCTCTTTCTGTCTTGGGATCAGGAAAGGTGAGGTGGGGTGACAGGAGCTGGGACAAGATGATTGGAGTTGGGATTCATTGAGTTAACATATGTTGGGAAGAGATGTAAAAAAGTTCTACCAATCCCAAAAGATCGGACACATTACCTCCCAGGTGAATGAATATTCCAGGTCTTACCCAAATCCACGCTTACAGCCAATTCTTATGATCTAAACTAAAATTTATTAAAAAAGAGAACGAGTGTTGGTTAAAAGATCAATTTACATACAGACATGAGTATAATTCTTGAGGTTCAGAGTTATAACACAGATGGAGAGCTTTGCAGATGCACAGAGTTCTTTCAGAAATGGTTCATGGGTTATAGTCCAATGTTTGCATTCAGGGTGGTCCAGTCAGAACTGGGATCTCAGTCCCTGTGGCATAAGCTTCCCCTGCATGAAACCTCAAGCAGATCTAAGATGACAGGATCAGGACCCAAGCCAGTTTTTATATAGTTTGAGGACCTCTTGTGACAGCTCGGAGTCCCTAGTGAACAATAGACATTCATTTCCTAAATGTCACTGGTAATTATTCACACAGATCAACATAAGAAAATTGCCTGTCTTTCCACAATTCACAGATGATTTGCTTTGCATTTCCAAGAGAGGTGAATACAGCGATATCCTAAGTTTACAGTTCATTTAAATATTAAGATGTTCTTTTGATCTCTGAATTAACAGAATACAGCATAGACAGGGACTGATTTTTTTGTTTGGATTAATTTAGTCTCTGTCTGGTTTTCTTGCACTTGTTCATAACATTCATTATTGAAAACACCTTGACCTATTTTCCACAGTTAATTCCCAAGCAAGTAAAAAAATTAAAGTATGTAAAAGTTTATAAAATGTCACAATACCCTATGATTTAATCTCAGATATAAATGTTTAGGGTCAACAATCACAATGGGCCCTAAACCAGGTTCAAAGGGGGCAGGTGACAAAAATCTACAGCTAGTGTAGTAGAATTTTATGTTTGTATTTTGTATAATTTTGTATTTGAGCGGATTTCAAGGCAGTAATAGACCTTTTAGGGTCACCCCTTTGTTGTAGGTTTAGTATTTTAAAATAAGTAAAAGAATGCAATGATTGTTTTCTCTTGCATTGCAATCTGATGTTCCTGTTCAAATGCTCTGTGTAAATTAATTCTGTGGTGTGTGTGTGTGTGAAGAAACAAGTGTAAAGGCCATTACAAAATCAAATGTTCTAGAAAGGAACCAAAAACACACACAAGGGTGCCAGAAGGTTGCAACACGCCCCTATTGAAATGTCAAAACAGGGCAAATTAACAACTAAAAATAAAACCGAAACGTATCAATGGGAACAAAATAGCTGTAATCAAAACCAGCTAAAACTCCCTAAAAAAATGAAATAAAAAACAAGCACCTGTCAAACAACAATTAATTACAGCATGATGGTGCAAAACTCATTGGTCCCAATGAAGGAAAATCACTATATAAACAGGGGGACTTGCCATGAAACTTTGGGTTTGTCCTGCCAAGACTTCCCCGGAGCATCGTGATGCAACCGACAGAACCCAGTTCCTACCTACCCGTAATCAACCTAGCTGGCCACTTGGTTGATCCAGACTCTAAACTGGTAACTATAACATCGACTGGCAGGACTGTGTGTGTGTGTGTGTGTGTGTGAGTGAGTGTGTGTGAGAGAGAGAGAGATTGATTGAATTGTTGGATCTTCAATAAATGTGGCATATTGCCTTTTCCCCTTTAAAAAAAAAAAATCCCATGTGCTTTTTACAAGCATAACATTTTAGGTGGAGAATTGCGAAAAGGGGAAGACATGCACTGATCGTTGAAAATACTGCTAAAAGGTTTCCCATACATATATAGTGATCAATCGTTCAGATGTGCACACCCCCAGTCATAGAGATGCTGAACAATAGGGGAAGGATTAAAGTCGTCGCTACGATCTGTCTGTCACAAAAAACTATACAAATATATATAAACTGTTTGTACAAACTGTCTAGGTATAAAGAACAGGAGTACTTGTGGCACCTTAGAGACTAACAAATATATTTGAGCATTAGTCTCAGGTGCCACAAGTACTCCTGTTCTTTTTGCGGATACAGGCTAACACAGCTGCTACTCTGAAACCTGTATAGGTATATACACCCCCCCCCTTGGTCATAGAAGTGCTGGGCCATAAGGGGGAGTGTGACGTTGTACTCCATATGATTTTATGAAAATATGCTAATAGGTGTGAATATAATGTAACTGGAATATGCTTCATATAAAAGGTCTCTTGTATATTATAATTACAGAGCTTATCTACTGAGTGTGTTCATCCTATCTGTATGAATGTATCATTCTTGTATCTGAAACTCAGAATATAAAATAACTCTGACTTCCTATTGTAGCTACGCAAAGTGGAGTCTATTAATACTGGTTTAGAATCTTGATGGCTCCCATCAGCTACGACAATCGACTGTAGATGGTTCTCTTTACTTGCAAGCCTTCCTGTGAGTCCAGCTGGGAAGAATGAAGGCTGGGGTCTCACAGGACATGTGATCATGTCACCTGGTACTAGAATCCATCTTAAACCTGATGCTTTTCCATTTAGAAGCAGGGATGGGGACCCTAAGGGACAAAAGATTCCTGCCTTGTGCCAAAGGTATATAAGGGGATGGAACAGAACAAAGGAGGCCGCAGTCATGAGAAATCCCCTACCTACCACCTGAGCTGGAACAAGGACTGTACCAGGGGAAAGGCTTCAGCCCAGACTAGGAAGGAGTCTAGTCTGTGAAAAAAGCTTATTGGAACATCTCTGAGGATGAGGTTTCATCTGTAATCAGTTTCTTAGTGTATTAGGATTAGACTTGCGTGTTTTTATTTATTTTACTTTGTAATTTACTTTGTTCTGTCTGTTATTATTTGGAACCACTTAAATCCTACTTTTTACATTTAATAAAATCACTTGGCTTATAAATTAACCCAGAGTAAGTAAGCAATTCCTGGGGGAGAAAACATCTGTGCATATCTCTCTATCAGTGTTATAGAGGGAGGACAGTTTGAGTTTACCTTGTATAAGCTTTATACAGAGTAAAATGGTTTTATTTAGGAACTGGGTATCCGGGTGCTAGAGGCAGGAGCACTTAAACTGTTTTCAGTTAAGTCTTCAGTTTTGGGGAGATGTGGTTCAGACCTGGGTCTGTGTTTGCAGCAGGCTAGCGTGTCTCGCTTAACAAGACAAGGTTCTGAAGTCCCAAGCTGGCAGAGAAAACAAAGTCAGAAGTAGTCTCAGCAAATCAGGTGGCAGTCCCAAGCAGGTCTCTCTGACCTGACCTGTCATTGGGAGTATTAGAGTCCTTGCTCCTACCTGTCTGGGAAAAATTGCATAGGTAAATATACCCTTCATAGAATATCAGGGTTGGAAGGGACCTCAGGGGGAGTCATCTAGTCCAAACCTCTGCTCAAGGATTGAACTCACAACCCTGGGTTTAGCAGGCCAATGCTCAAATCACTGAGCTATCCCTCCCCTGCCCAACCCTTGATTGTAGCAGGACCAAGCCCAAAAGGTCAGGGGCTTAGCGATTTCCCCCCCTGCCCCAAATTCTGTCAGGCAGAGTTTTTAGTGGGTATAGACTTCTTGTGTTTTGTAAGTCCCAGCACAATCATGGGCAAATAAAAAATGGATTTCTTGAAGACCTCACTCTGAAGAATGTAGGAGTGTGGAATATTGTGATTTCACAGTTAAAAAAAAAATCTTTAAGAAAAGGAACCAGGAGGTGTGCGGGCTAGTTAAGGAGCCCATCCTCCTTACTAAATGGTTAGTGGAACAAAGCTTGTCCCCATGGGAAGGAACAGTTCAGCAAGGAAAGCAGCATCCGGCCCAGACAAGCAGGCAGGCAACAAACAAACAAATCAAAAAACTAGTTAAAAGCCCTGAGGGGCAGAGTGGCAAAAGTAAGAAAAGGAGTAAGTACAGGCATGGGGATTTCAGATCCCTGGGACAATACTTGGAATAGTAATATCTGGGCTAATAACGGTGTCATTTAAAAAAAAAAAAAAAAGCAAAAGCAAGTAATTTTACTTTTTTTAAAAATGTTAACTCTGCAAAGGCTAAAGAAAATCAAGCAGTTAAACTTTGTAAAAATATTTTTAAAAAGTTTTATAAAAAGAAAATTCTTGGTTTCTTTGCAGCCATTCTGAAGGAAAAATGGGCCCTTTTCCAAAGGAATGTCTGTAAATAAGCCAAGAAAAAAACAATCTAAAATTTAAATCATTTGACTATAAACAATTTAGTTTAACTTCCCCCAAACGTATACAAATGTAATCTCTGTACAGCTGTGTAAAAATTAAGGCAATATAAAATATTTTTAAAAAATGTATGTGTAAATATATTATGTAAATATGTGCAGTTTTGAGAACCTAAATCAGTGCTCTCCAAAGTGGGGTGTGTGCACCCCAGCGGGTGCACAAGAGGATCCTTGGGGGGGGTGCGGCAGAAGGAGCAGGCTTTTTTGCTTTGACGCGGAAGGGGGTGTGTGCTGAAAAAATTTTTACTGATAGGAGTGCGTGATCAAAAAAGTTTGGAGACCACTGACCTAAATCAACATTCCTGATTTGTAGGTTTAAAATAAATTGGTTTGGTTTTGTTTTTAAATAATACCACAAAAATCCTTTTGACTCTTTCATTCAAAGTTGCAAAACTAATAAACACAGTTTGCCAGACACAGTGTTGTCTGGCTTTAGGGTGACCAGATGTCCCGATTTTATAGGGACAGTCTCGATTTTTTTTGAGTCTTTTTCTTACATAGGCTCCTATTACCCCCCCTCCCCCATCCCAATTTTTCACATTTGCTGTCTGGTCACCCTATCTGGCTTTGGTATTTAGTGTTTAACCCTTAATGCTTTATAACATTCAATATTTTTTTAAAGACCAAAGTCGTGGCTACAGCAGGACAGTCAAAACCAAAGTGAGCTCTGCTAATGGTTTTAAATCCAAAAGCAAGCCAAAAAGCATCTGTATCAATGCAGATTACCTAACTAATAAAAAAAACAAAAACCTGCCCATAAATGGCAGCACAAAAAAGCTGAATATAAAAAAAAAAGTACCTAATCAGCAAACAAACTACCTAAACCCCAAAAACTCAAATTATAATCCTCCAAAAAATAAAAATAAAACCTAAAAATAAGAAAAGGTTAACCCAAAGTTAAAAAAAATATATACTTTTGTGTGTGTATGCACAATGCTAAAATCTACAATACAAAAGGGGTTTGCTTATATGCATAACACCCCTACCTTTTAATTAACCAAACCCCTCAAAATATAATTAAATTAAAAAGCCTATTCAAAAATACATTAAATGCACTGGCCTCAAACAAATCGCCTAAATAAAAGGCATGATATAAGAAAATACTTTTAATAAATGTAATATTAAACACAGATTGGAGGATTGGGCCAAAAGAAATCTAATGAGGTTCAACAAGGACCAGTGCAGAGTCCTGCACTTAGGACGGAGGATCCCATGCACTGCTGCAGGATGGGGACCAAGTGCCTAAGCGGCAGTTCTGCATAAAAGGACCTGGGGATTACAGTGGATGAGAAGCTGGATATGAATCGTGAGTGTGCCCTTGTTGCCAAGAAAGCCAACGGCATATTGGGCTGTATTAGAAGGAGCATTGCCAGCAGATGGAAAAAAGTGATCATTTTCCTCTATTCGGCACTGGTGAGGCTGCACCTGGAGTATTGCATCCAGTTTTGGTCCTACTACAGAAGGGATGTGAACAAATTGGAAAGAGTCCAGCAGAGGGCAATGAAAATAATCAGGGGGCTGGGGCACATGACTTATGAGGAGAGGCTGAGTGAACTGGGGTATTTAGTCTGGAGAAGAGGGAGGGGGGATTTGATAGCAGCCTTCAACTATCTGAAGGGAGGTTCCAAAGAGGATGGAGCTCGGCTGTTCTCAGTGGTACCAGATGACAGAACAAGAAGCAATGGTCTCAAATTGCAGTGGGAGAGGTCTAAGTTGGATATTAGGAAACACTATTTCACCAGGCTGGCGGTGAAGCACTGGAATGGGTTCCCTAGGGAGGTGGTGGAATCTCCATCCTTAGAAGTTTTTAAGGCAAGGTTCCTTGCCATAAACAAGGTGCCTTGCCATAAAACCTTGAGTTCGTCCTACCAAGACTTCCCTGGAGCATCATGTTGCAACTGACAGAACCCAGCTCCTCCCTACCTGTGATCAACCTAGCTGGCCACTAAATTGATCTGGAATCTAAACTGGTAACTATAAAATCGAGTGGCATGACTGTGTGTGTGTGTGTGTGTGTGTGTTTGAATGAATGGGCTAATTGTTGTATCTTCAATAAAAGTGGCATATTGCCTTTTCCCCTGAAAAAAATCCCATGTGCTTCTTATAAGCATAACACTAGGTATATAAAAAAAGTGACCTTTACAGAGTGCTAAATGTTAGGTGGAGGAAACAGAAAATTACAATAGGATCATAGAAGCAACAAGAAGCGTAACAGTAGAAGAACCTGCTCAATAGCTGAGATGTTTATACGTAAATGCAAGGAGTGTGGGGAATAAACAGGGAGACCTGGAATCATTAGTACATAAGCTAAATTAATTGGCACCACAGAGATTTGGTGGGATAAATCTCAATGACTGGGATATTGGTAGAAAGGGGGTTTGCTTGCTCAGGAAGGTCAGGCCTGGAATAAAGGGAGAAGGTGTTGCATACATCTAGAATATATACAGAAGGAGGTGAGAGGCAGACCAGCTGAAAGTCTGTGGGTGAGGATAAAAGTGGGGAGAAAAAAAAGAGCGGGGATGGATGTCATAAGGGGCTACTGTAGACCACCCACTCAGGAGAAGGCAGTAGATGAGGTTTGTCTAGAACAAATAACAGCAATATCCAAACATAAGACCTGGAGGAATGCAGGACCATAACTGCCTAGACAGCTGTTGCAATCGTAATACAGTAAAACACAATATGTCCAATAAGCTCTTGGAATCCATTAGGGATAACTTTTTGTTTCAGAGGGTGGAGTATGTTACCAAAGAGGCAACCATTTTAGGCTTAATTGGGACTAACAGGAAGGAATTGGTAGCAAATCTGAAGGTGGGAAAACAATTTGGGTGAAAGTGACCATGGAAAGATAGATTTCATTACTGTAAGAAAAGGAAGGTATGAGAGCACCAGAATAAAGACAATGGACTTCAAAAAAGCAGCCTGTGACAAACTCAGAACTGGTAGGTGAGATGTGTGGTCCCCATTTATATTTCAAAACCTGCCCTCCATCTCCTCTGCTGTGGACTAGCATGCTCAGCGGTGATACGGTCACTGGAGAGGCATTGACCTGCATGGCCTATTATAACCTCAGCTGGAAGACCAAGAAGATACATGACACAGGTGTGGGTCAATGGACGCTGCTATGAATACCATCCAGCTCAAGCGCATAGTGCACGTACGCACCCACAATTGGAATATAGATAGGGATCACACATCTTGAAGAACCTCCAGTTACAGGAAAGCAACCTCCTCTTTCAGTATGGCCAAATGGAAGGTCATATATCTAGGAATTGGACTGAAATCAACAAGATGAAATTCAGTACAGACAATGGTACAAAGGAAGGAAAAAACAAATGCACAGCTAGATGATAATGGGAACTAACTGGTTAGATGGTCATACTGTGGTAAAGGATCTGGGGGGTGTAGTGGATCACCAACTGATTATGAGCCAACAATGTGATGAAGTTGCAAAAAAGGCTAATATCATTCTGGGGTGTGTAAACAGGTGTGTAGCCTGTAAGACACAGGAAGCAATGGTCCTGCTCTACTCGGCACTGATGACACCTCAGCTGGAGTACTGTGTCCAATTCTATGCACCACACTTTAGGAAAGATGTGACAAATTGGAGAGAGTGCAGAGGAGTGCAACAAAAATGATAAAAGGTTTAGAAAATCTGATGCGTGAGGAAAGGTTCAAAAAACTGGGCATGTTTAAGTCTTGAGAAAAGAGACGGTAGGGGAACTCCAACCTGGAAAAAGTCTCAAGAGCTGTTATAAAGAGAATAGTGCTTGGTTGTCCACTGAGGGTAGGACAAGAAGTGACCAGCTTAGGGAGGGAGATTTAAGGTAGATATTAGGAAAAACTTTCTACTGTAAGGGTAGCGAAGCTCTGGAACTGGCTTCCAGGCAAGGTGGTGGAATCCCTGGGAAGTTCTGAAGAACAGGTTGGACAAACACCTGCCGGGATTGTCTAAGTTTACTTGGTCTTGCCACAGCACAGGGGCCTGGAGTAGATGGCTTCTCACGGTCCCTTCCAGCCCAGCATTTCTATGATTCTGTGTTTCCAGCTCCCTCTGGGAATTGGAACCTGCTGCCTGGCAACATGAATTGCTTCCCCGTGTGACTCGAGGTGTGTCGTATTCAATATAATCGGGTATTGTTCTGTTAGGCAAACTCCATTAGCATCTGTATCTTCGGTGGATGTTTTTACTTCTGCAGAGGAAACAGGACTATTCGGAACAGAATAGTAAAGAGTCAAATATACAAGAAGTCCAGCCCCGGTGGAAAGTAAATCCCAAGCACTGGTCCAACAACTGAGAAAAATACATAGGCCAGTGTGGCCCCAGAAGGACCGGAACAGGTGCCAGGAGAGAAATTCACCCCATGCAGAGCAGTGGCACAGCCCAGCACAGGGCCGATGTACTGACTTGTGCCACTCAGTTCCCATTTTGAGGGCTCTATTGGTGCACCGGCCTGTGCAGGCCCTTGGCACAGGGTGCAGTTCCCCCGGTGTGTGTGAATGAGAACCAGACTCGCAGAGGCAATAACTGTATCTTGACCTAGCACTTTCTATCCAGAAAGGTCCCAGTGCCCTTTGCGCCCTGCACACAGAGATCACTCGCTTCCCAGGAACATGCACCCAAATGCACAGGGCTCTCCCTTCAGAGCTAAAAGAGAGCAGCTCCTTTAACCTATAGCAGTGATGAGCCCCATAGACTCTTGGTGGGCTCATCCACCAGAGAGTGAGATCACACCTGCACATGTGCCCCTTCACATGCACATGTAGGCATCCGTGCATACAAACGTATACTCACACATGCACACATATTATAGACCAGTGCAAAACGCCCCCTATGGACACACACTAAGGTGATCCTACAGTGCCTTTTTTAAGCCTTGTCCTGGATGTCATGATATTTTTTGGCAAAAGTGGACCTTTGTCCCATTTCCTCCTGCTGACTGATCATCAGCTGGCAAGAGCAAACTGGACAAACGCAGTTGTCCCAAAAAGTGGGTTGCGACCCCTGGAGAGGTGTGGAGGAACGTGTGGGGGGAAGGGGACAAGCAGAAATGCCAGCCCTGACTGTGCGAGAGGGAGGGCTAGGGAGAGCAGCTTGGGCCAGCTTTTCGCAGGCGGGCAGCAGGGGGTCTTGGGCCAGCCCTGTATGCAGGAGGTAGAAGGGGGCTTCAGGCTGGCCCCATGCAGGCAAGAGGTAGGGAGGGCTCGGGGAGGGGCACGTGCCGGCCCCATGCAGTGTCCCGTTTTCCCTTTAAGAAAATATAGTCACCTACCACAAACACACACACACATGTACCAACACATGCAGAGCAGGTGAAAAAGTTGTAGCTGCCAAATACTTCTGAGATAAGTGTGCCACGTGAAACAGCTGTTTCACGGTGGCAAGCGCTGGGAGGAGAGGGAATGCGGTGCACTGGGGGAAAAAGCAGGGCTGGGGTGGGGATTTAGGGAAGGGATCCAATGGGACAGGGAGGGGGCAAGGTTGGGGCAGGGACTTTGAGGAAGGGGTTAGAATGGGGGCGGGGCTGGAGGCAGGGGTGGAGTTGGGGCGAGGGTGGGTTGAGCACCCACTGGTGCCAGGAAAAGTTGGCACCTATGACTCACATGGCATAAGCGTCAACGTAAAAAACCTCCCTACTTTGCAACAGCAAATCAGAAGTGATGTCCATTTTTTGGGTGACTGAGACGTCTGGCGGGTGGAAATGGAATATATCTGTACGGTGTGGGAGCAATTTACATTAACAATGGAGAAAACGTCCACATAATAGTACTGCTAGTTGTGCTGAAGCCCTGGACAATGCAGAGTCAAGTAGTAAGAAACACATGACGAACAGAAAGTTTGACAAAAATTATATTGATTTTGGTTTTATGGAATTTAGGGATGGATGACTGCAATGCGTTGTATGTTTACAAATCCAATCAAATTAAGCAATGAAACCTGCAAAGCTGGAATGACTCCTCCCAACAAGGCACCTAGAGCATAAAAATAAATCCAGAGACTTTTTTCAGCTAAAGAAAGAAGAATACAATTGACAGAAAACTCAAATGACAAACATAACATTGGTTCCTGAAAAGGCACTTTGGATTGCAAAGCCTTAACTGGGATGGTTTAGTTGGTGTTGGTCCTGCTTTGAGCAGAGGATTGGACTAGATGACCTCCTGAGGTCTCTTCCAAACCTAATCTTCTATGATTCTATACTAGACACTCATGGTTTTAACTATGACGGTGCTGGTTTCAACCTCCCCGAATGACCATGCTGTTCTGTGGGGACCTAGGGCAAGGATTCTCCAAAGCCACATCCAGCCAGTTGGAGGGAATAATGAAGGAGGCTTGTGAGCTGGAAGCAGTTTCCGTGCTGGAGTGGGGGAAAGGAGATCCCAAGACGTTAGTCATAGACACCAGGGTCAGAAGGGATGGGTAGAAGCATCTGGTCCATAAGTACAGGGTCATCTGTATCCCAACCTGCTGGGGCTGATGCATGAGTTTAATGAACTGCCATTTTGTAGCCAGCTCCCTGGTGACATAGACGTCCTTTAGGCCAATCCACAGCACACTCTTACGCTGCAGAGTATATTTACCCACAGGCTCTGCACATCCTGTGAGAACCGTTAGGCTCTGTGCAGTATGCTCTTTCGCTCTCGGTTCAACCTGTTTCCTGCACTAGCATTTCTGCCAGCAAACGCAGGAGGAAGCGTGAGGGAGCTCCAGACATCTCCCTCCCAGCTCTGTCCCTCAGCATTGATTCTTGAGAGGGAGAGGTTACTGGAGCCACAGGCCCATGGAGCGGGGGTGTCTAGTTTGGTATCTTGGTGGCCCCACGGCTGGACGAGATTCTCGGCGCTTCAGAGGAGCAGAAGTTTGAGAGGAAAAACAATGTCGGTATTTCTTCCTTCAGCCTCCTGCTCCCTCCCACATCTGCTGTCATCCTCCCCAGCGCTCTGGCACCCCTATGCTCCAGAGGTTTCTGTCTAGGGATCCACCAAACACACACAGGTTATGAAGTGACGACATCTCTGCTGGTTACTCCTTTCTCCCCAAGGGCTCTGAATGGGGGTCTCCTCTGGTCCTCACCTTTCCTCCCCAGGCTGAGCCCAGGGAGACCTGTCCCACCAGGCCCAGGGCCATGGCCTTCCTCCTCAAGTTCTTCCGTTTCGGCACGGAGAAGAAGAAGGCAAAACACTACGAGAACGTGAAGCGAGATGTCAACCCAGAGGACATATGGACAGTGCTGGGGGAGCTGGGGGATGGTGCCTTTGGGAAAGTCTTCAAGGTAAGTTGAGGGGGAAGGACTGGGGTAGACCCAATTGCTAGGCCGAGCTGCGCGGAAGGAAGCCCACCTCAGCACTGCTGTGAAGTGAGCGATCAGCCCAGCTGGGCACAGAGCTAGTCCCGTAGCACGGGGGCCATGTGTTTAGAACTGTCCCAGGTGCATTGTCCATTGCTGAGGCCAGAGATGCGGTGAAGGGGTTTATTCCATTGTCTCTGGTTAGGGTGGCCCAGGAAGGAAGAGACACTTGAGGAGAAATGTCCTATATCACTTCCCGGACTCTCGTGGCCTTTGGTGGGTGGGCTATAGACTGTCACCCCCACATTTGGAGGAGGAGGATACAAATGGGTGACAGGATGGATCCCTGAGCGTAACACTGAACCTCTGGGCCATGGTTTTAAGTAGGGAGTCCTGACTGTGGGTGCCCAGCTAAGACACCTTAAAGGGCCCTGATTTTCAGAGTGCTGCAACCCCCCATCATACCCCCCCTCTCCTGCAAAAATCAGGCCCCTTGAAGGAGGCTCAGGGGCAGCACCCACAATCACTCGTCACTTTTGGAAATCTGGGCTCTGATATTTCCTTCTTACTGTGCTCATATCTTGTACTCCTACCTAAATAATGTGCAATGAGCCATTTCCCAAATTCTCTTTATTGAGCTGATATTCATAAAAAAGCCTCATAATTGAGCTCCTCCATGACTCTCCATAATCCTTCACTAATCTGCATGAAGCCCTGTTAAGTAGCGGCATATTAACGCCTTTGCACAGATAGGGAAACTGAGGCATGGAGGTTCGAGTCCCAGAGCCTGACTCTCAGAGGTGCAAACTCCCCGGTGCTGTCAGTTGTAATCCCGGGAACTCGTTGCTTCTGGAGACCAGGGCCAACATTTCCAAACTTGGGAGCATAAAGCTGGGAGCTGGATGTAATTAGTTGCCCGGATTGCTCGCAGACCCGAGGGAGCTGCGGGGTTCAGAGCACTTGTTTACGAGTCTCGCTATGCCTTCCGCCCTCCAGGTTTGAACATGTTGGTCCACATAGGGTCAGGCTGCGAGCGCAGGTGCCTGCCTCCCCTTGTCCACGCAGCGGGGAGAAATATTTCCATTGGAGGCATGGCTGTGGGCAAAGTGTGGAGGTGGAGGCTGGCAGGCAGGTGAAATATACATCGGTGGGTAATGATCATCATGTAGTGGGAAGGGAGCAGCTTGTCTGGCTCCTCGGTGCAGGACTAGGCCCTGCTGTGTTTTGGAAAGAACTAAGTGAGGGCCTGACCTTGGCCCCTTTATAAGCTCTTGGCTGTGCTACAGAGCTTAGTGGTGGGGGGGTCTATGTGCAGTGAAACCACAGTGCAAAGCATGAGCTCTGAACAGGAAACTGCTGGTAGTGCTGCTGTTCCGTGCCCTTGCAGCACACAGGCCTGGCATATGCGTCAGCAAAGAGCTCAGCGAGGCTACCGGGCCGGTGGCTATGGGAGCTCGGCACGAAACTGGGTTTCCCCGGGGGCAGGATCCCCAGGACAGCACATGTTAGAGGAAAGAGCCCCAAGGGTGGGGTGCTGGAGCCTGAGTCAGGGTGGTGTTTGGAGCCCTCGAGCATGTGTCTGGAAAAGGAAATGGCTCTGCTGGGAGAGGTTTGCACCTATGCTGTCAGAAGTGGCTTCTGATTTTGAGATACTCACCCTCCCCACCTCTGCCCAGGGCCCAGTGCCCTGGCCTGTATCCGACCCTGACAACTGGTGCAAATGCATCTTCCCCTCTCCAGGGTTGGATTTCTTGGCTAGCAACCGCAATGGTTGGAAGGTGGGACCAGGTTGGGCAGGGGAATCCTACTTGCTCCCTGGTGGCCAGTCTGATCTGCGCTGTGACGGCCACTCCAGCCCCTCTGCCAGATCCTGCTCAGGGCCGGCGCTTTCATTTAGCGACTTAGGCAGTCGCCTAGGGCACCAGCATTATGGAGGGGGGGCATTTTGCCAGGGGGGTGGCAGGAGGCTCTGGTGGAGCTGCCACAGTCGTACCTGCGGAGGGTCTACTAGTCCCGCGGCTCCGGTGGACCTGCCGCAAGACCCGCGCGCGGGGCGGCGAAATGGCCCGGCGCCTAGGTTGCCAGAAACCCTGGCGCCGGTCCTGGTCCTGCTCCTGCCTACGTGAGAGTGTTGGGGGTGGAAAATGTGGTGGGGACAAAGATTTCACCTCCCCCCCAATATTTCCATTGCAAGGGCTCCATCTCCTCCCGCTGCCCCTGCTCCGCCCCTCTGAAATGCAGCCTTGGAGTGTTTCTAGACTTGGGCACCCACTCCCAGAAGTTAGCCTAAGATACTAAGCAGAGTGCGGCTGCGGGTGGTTCCCAGCTAGCAGCACAGAGGCCTTTGGAAGGTTTTAATTGACTAGCTGCTGTCCCAGGGACTCCCCTGGCTTTAGCCTTGCTGGCATGCCCCATGCCTGACTTCAGCCTCCCTCCCCCTGCCTCATGCAACACGAGAGAGAAGGCAGAACACCCGCATCTATAGGTTCAAATGCAACAGAGCCAGGTGCAGCAGGAACAGCAGCTGGCATGGAGGCCATCAGTGTGGGCACATGTCCTTGGATGTGTCCTCTTGCCCCTGGGGAGTGGTGTCCGAGCCAGAGCCTCGGCCTCCTCCAGGTTGCTAGATAGTAGTGAGTGCGCCAAGGGTAATGGGGATGGGGGATGGCCAGTAAATATCTGTCCAATTCTCAGTGCAGGGCTATGTATCAAAACAACACGCTTGTTTCCGCACTGGGCTGCAGCAGGTTCCTGGCAGTAGCTGCCATTGGGTTGGAGTGAACTGGTCTGGCCTAGGATCAGAATGCTGCACTGAGGAACCAGGGCCAAGAGAGCACAAACGGAAGCATTAAGAGCCATATGGGAAATTCCACATTGCCTTGAAGCTAACATGCTGTAGGCAGGACATTACACACTGTGGGAACAGTAGGACCTCAAGATCTTGAGGAAAAGAGAACTAAGCTATGCTCTGTCATGGCAAAGCAGCCATGCTTTCCTGCCAGACTTGCTGAGTGCCTTCTTGAAAACACCTTGCAGAGCCAAGGGACTGCACCCCCAGCTGATGCTGCTTCATTGACTTCATGCCTTCTCTGGCAGTCTGTACCAGCTGAGGATGTGGCTCCTGGGACCGCGCTGACTGTCTCTGGGCTTGGTGGGCACTGTGGTTTCTCAGCCAGTCTCTGACCATTGCTCTACCATAAGCATGGCTCTGTGAGTAGTGATGGTGGCACTGGGGTGGTCAGGCCACTGGCATCATAAGCTAATGGAAGGCACAAAGGCGGTCTCTAGGAATGAGGCCCATGAACAAGTGAAATCCATCCATCCTCTCCCAGTTGCACAGAGGAGGGTGGAGATGTTTGGCTGGTGAGTCTTGCCCACATGCTCAGGGTCGGGAAGGAATTTTCCCCCAGGGCAGATTGGCAGAGGCCCTGGGGGTTTTCCGCCTTCCTGTGCAGCGTGGGGCACGGGTCACTTGCTGGAGGATTCTCTTTAAACCACGATTTGAGGACTTCAGTAACTGAGACATAGGTTAGGAGTTTGTTACAGGAGTGGGTGGGTGAGATTCTGTGGCCTGCGTTGTGCTGGAGGTCAGACTAGAAGATCATAATGGTCCCTTCTGACCTTAAAGTCTATGAGTCTATGTTGTTGAACTCTGAGACTCCTTCCTAAATGTGTTCTGCACTTAGACACCAAGTCGCAGGCATCTTGGTGAACATTCTAGGGAGAGGTGTATTATCCCTGTCTGATTTGTCTGGTTGGACCCCCACCCAGCCCTTCGAACACCAACTGCAGTTCTGGGCACCTCACTCCCACGAGGATGTTGCCAGATCAGAGGGACTTCTAAGCAGAGCAACAAAACCAGGGGTGTAGCTACAAAGGTGCAAGCTGTGCCAGGGCCCATGAGGTAATGGGCATCCACCCAGAGGGTCCCCTGGGGAAAGCAGGGCCCACTAGTCCCCCAGAAAAAGGGGGTGGCTGGGATGGTGGCCCCTTTGGCGAGGCCAATCCTGGGCCCCAGGTGTAAGCAGCCAGAGAGACTGTGTGGAAAAGGTGTGTGGGGGGAGGGGTTCGCAGCACCCGGGGATGTATGGAGGGGGCAGAGACATGGCCCTGCTAAAGATGGAGCGCAAGGTAAAAGCATTAGCCGCTTTGCATGGGAAGGGGAGGGGGAGGATGTAAATGGGGGAAAAGAAGGGGAAAGTTGAGGGCCAGATCAGAGCTGGTGGGGAGCTGGTGGAAGGCCCGAAGTGGGGTTGGGGGGAGTAGATCAGAAAGCTAAAAAAATCTGGAGGGATGATTGGGTCAGGGCTGGGGGAGCTGAGGTCTGGCCTGAAGGAAGCTGGACGGGGGTTGAGGGAGAGCTGGGATCTCTTTACTGGAGGGGAGGGAGGGTTGTCGGGGGACCTGGGGATGGGAGGGCTGCGTTGGGGCTGTGGGGCAGCTGGAGTGGAGCTAGGGAGGCTAGGCAGGTGGATTTCAGACTCCAGAAGGGAGTCCCTAACTGAATCTTGCCCTAGGGTCCTCTGGTGCCTCGTTTGGCCATTGAACAAAACTGAACCAGGACCTGGAGGGCGGTGGCTGTGTGGGGAGACGACAAGGCTGGCCCAGCCCCCGGGGAGAGGTGTATCACAGCTATGGGGCAGGGGAGAGGAAATGGTCAAGGGTGTCCACGCTAGGAGGGATGAGCTGTCTGGGAGCAGAAGAGGCTTAGATCCCAGGCAATGGTTCCTTCGCACATGGTACGTCAAGGCTAGTTCAGTGACAGGTACTGGCTGGCTGCAAGGCGCTGGTCGTGCGACCCAGGAGGTCAGCCTGGATGGTCAAAATGGACCCTTTTGGCCTTAAATCAAGGGGGCGGGTCCTCAGTGGGCGTGACCTGCAGCTAGGCCGCTTCCACCAGCTGGGGCTCTGGCCCGATGACTAGATTGTGGAACAGCCTCCGCAGATCTGGTCAGGTCACACAGAGACAGTGTGTTCTAGTAGGTATGTAATGGTGCGGGAGTAGGATCCCAGGGTTCTGGGCCTTGCCGGCTAAGCTTTGGTAGGTCACCCTCCCCACTCTGTGGCAAACAGGGATACAGCTTTCCTGTGTGACATGCTTTGAGACCTGCTGTTAGGCTGGACAAAGCGCTGGGAGGACCCAACCTGGGCCAGCCCCGCTTAGCAGCGTATTGATGGAAGCCAAGACTTGGGGACCTGCCACCTCTGACAGTGCAAACCAGGCGCTGTGCAGTCACTTCCCTGCAGGAAGCTGCTCAGGAGGCACCAGTGATGGGCCGGTGGAAGCAGGGACTCTCTGGAATCACTTCCTAGTGTGGAGGGTTTCATCAGCCCCAGTGTGTGCAGAGAACTGTTACCATAGCAGTGCCGCTTGCCAGCAGCTAGCCAGGCGTCTAGAAGAGCAAGAATCGCTGGTAATTAAGAAACCACAATGACTTCCGCTGGGCCATGAACACGCACCAGAGTGCACATGTCTCAGCTACTCTGCCGTGCTCTGTGCTGAGAGAGCCAAGCCTCGGGGAGGGGAAGGAACAGGGCTGCCCCAAAACTGTGGCCTCCACAGGCAGTTCCAATAGCTCCACGCTCTCCTACACAGCCCAGCTGTGAGGTTTAACGCTGGTGCCGCTGCCGGCTACACCCAGCCTTCTTGGAGCACTGATCTCTCGCAGACGCATGAACTCCAGCAAGGAGAACGCCAACTGGCAAATCCAGCAAACTGCAGCTGCACAGCAGGGACCTGCTGGCAAGAGCCCAGGTGCCCGGAAGAGTTCAAGAGTGAGTCTGACGTTCCGGTCAGCAGCTCTCCACCCTCTGCATGTGTCAGTCACAATTGCTGACTCTAGTGCCAAAAATAATTCTTTGCTGCCTTTCACTCCTCCCAGCCCTGCCGGGTCAGCCCTGCTCTGGGAGAGGGAGCCAAGGCTGGGCAAAATCCAGGCTTGATTCCTTCCTCTACACCTCTGGGTCTCTCCCCTCAAGCACATCCTGAAAGGAGAATTCTCCCCATTCCCAGATGCTAGAGTTAAGGTTGAGACCAACTCACTGTGTAAAGCTTGACCCTTCTGAGTGCTCTCAAGTTTACATGGCTACTCAGGTCGCTTTGAAATTTGGGGTGCCTCATGGAGCCCCAAGTTTTGGTCAGTGATCCTAATTTGGGGCACTTGCCCAAGTGATTTCTGAGCTACAGTGCCCCCCCCAAAACAGCTGTTCTTAAAGTTGACGTTTTGGCAAGTTTTTCTGTGCACGGATAGAGATCAAACCAGGGCTGGGCCTGAGATGGTCGTACCAGTGTCCCAGATGCTTGAGGGCTACCCCAGCAGAGAACATGCCACTCACTGGCTCTGTGGGGGAAACCAAGTTAGTGTTATTACAAAAAAAAGTTTGGGTCTCCACAGACGTGTGCACCAGGCAGTTCTGGCTCATATGCCAATTGGAGAATGTGGACAGTGTGCAGAGAGAGATATTAAGGGAATGTGAGCTCTGCCTTACAGGCCTTGAATAGCTCAAGGGGGACTATTCTAACTGTTAAACCTGTGTGTTGCTTGCTCATTGTCAGTTCAAATCCCTTACTAATCTAAAATGCAAAAAGCTCACTTACCAGATCAGTGGTCAGGGTCACCAGTATGCTTAGATGTTGATAGATGTTTAGCTGCATGTGCGCTTCCCCAGCCCTGCACAGACAGCTCACGCAGCAGACCTCATGTGAACCCCCAAATGACCACAAGATCTGTTAAGGGACAAAGGCACTCCGCTGGGTTTATTGTTGACAAAGCACATTACTAGTATCCCACAGACTCTGCTGGACCACTAATACATGTATGCCCGTAACGATGGACCAGCTCAGTGAACAGCAGGACTTTCCATTCCTCACTAGGCTAGACAAAGATACTTTCTCTGAGATACATCTTTATACCCCAGTACAAACAAGCTAGTACTACCCCTCTGACGTAGTTAGTTACTGCCCCCAGACATAGCAAGTTATCACCCATCTCCTTGTACATGTTGGTTTGATTAAAACATCTGTATTACGTACTGTCATCCTGACCTTATCTTTAGCAGGGGTCAGCGTGTTCTTGTTATCCTCAGGGAATGTTTTTGTACCATCCTTCATATCAGGATGGTCTGGTGCCACATGATATTGGGATGTGTTTGCGTGAGAGCTCTGTGCCTAGCGCTTCTTAGGAATGTGTATTTCTGCAATATCAGCCTGTTCTTGTCAGATTCTGTGAGCAGGTCCTGCCTCTTACCAGGCCTCTGATACAAGGGCTTGTGTCTCAGGCTCTCTTCCTACTACAGGATCTAAATTAGCTGTTATCACTCAAAAAAGAAATCTTGGAGTCATTGTGGAGAGGTCTCTAAAAACATCTGCTCAATGTGCAGTGGCAGTCAAAAAAGCTACCAATCTGTCTCATCGTATATGTAATGTAACACAACTTCCTACCAACTTTTTATGTATATATACCAACTTGCTCGGCAACTCGGGTATTTTCCATCTGGGTCTAGGAGGGCTGGTCTTTCATGCCTTCATGTTGCACCAAGTCTTGTGTATAACTTGCAGGCAGTTTGATGTTGGAGCAAGTGCAAATCCTTCTTGTGATGACAGGAGAAGCCTTGCATGTGGCTGTTGTTGGGCATAGTCTTTTGAGGGTCTATTTTGATCTCAACAGTCAGGTCATTGGCTTGTGTTCCTTCCCTGTCCTGCTGATCAGATCTCAGCAGAGAGTGTGTTGCACCATCCTTCACATCTGTTTATCTCTTGTGTTCGTTGTGCGTGTGCAGTGCAATATATCCTCAGCCAGTGCTGAAACGAGGAGTCATCTGTTCAACGCATGGAGCTTGCTTCCAAGTGCATGTTTGTCCTGAGGAAATGGTCTGATCCTGACAGGATCTGCCACTTGTAGTACGGGGAGGTCTTTAGCTTGTTAGTCATAGTCAACTTTGGCCTTTGCATGTCTTTCTCCTTATGTCTGTTACTCCTTCTAACCCTGCCAGCTATAGTAATGCTGGGGCTATGGGCACCAAGGTACACATGCCTCTTGACATCAAGCCTTGTGCCAGGCTGCTGCTGATTCCTTCTGTTCGCGTGTTCTTCCGCCAAGGAACGATTTGCTGTATGCTTCCTTTGTTTGGTACCGCTTTCTTTAAAAGAGTTTTAGCAAGTTTCACTGTCAGTTCAGCTTTGCCATGTGCTTATCTGTGGGTGATGCTGTGATAGGACTTGTCATGGAGTCTGGAGCTGCTCCCCACAAAGCCAGTCAGGACTCCTCTCCCTTGGAGCAGACTGTCTTCAGGGCAAGAAGCTTCACCTTCCTGGGTCTGACCTTGGAGCATTCAGCATATGCCCCTCCGTGCGCTTCCCCCAGCGATTCCACCCGGGTGGGGTCCTAGAGAAACCAGAGGGTCCTGCATGCACCCCCACTTCGCAGTCAGACGTGACTCTTAGCCAGCCAGTAAAACAGAAGGTTTATTATATGACAGGAATACAGTCTAAACTAGAGCTTGTAGCTACAGAGAACAGGACCCCTCAGCTGGGTCCATTCTGGGGCCCAGAGAGGCAGACAACCCCATCTGCCCTCACTTCCCATCCCCAGCCAGCTTCCAACTGAAACCCCATCCAGCCCCTCTTTCTCTGCTCAGTTCCTTTCCTGGGCCAGAAGGTCACCTGACCTCTTTGTTCTCCCACACCTTTAGCATCCCCTTGCAGGGGGAAGGGCCGGGCCATTAGTTGCCAGGAGACGGAGTGTTGGCCAGAAACTGAGGCACCCACACAGTATTCAGAGGAAACATTAAGAACAGTCCCACTTGGTCACAGGACTGAATTCCCATTGCTGCGAAAATTGCACAAACTCACTGTAAGTAAATTGGGTCCATTGTCTGAAATGGCCCAGTTTGGGGTCCCATGCTCACTGAAGTGCTTCATTGTTGTGTCTGTGATGGTCCCTGTGATAGTTTCTGACAGTTCATCTCATTCCCAGGAGTCTGAGCAGCAGTCTACAACAATGAGGTCGTGTGTGTGATTTGCCGTGAAAAGATCCATCTCTACTTTGCTCCAAGCTCTATGGGGAAGTTGTGCATTTTCACTGTGTATTTTTGTTGCATTTCTCTACCTGTCACAACTGCTCACCAGGTCTCTGATATTCTTGGTCATATTTGTCCAGGATACAGCATCTCTGGCTTTTCCAAGACAGGCTTCGATTATAGAATGACTCTGATGTATTCTTCAGACACCTTCTTGTCAACTGTTGGAAATGGACCATCCTGATTATCACTCCAAAAGTTTTTTTTCCTCCTGCTGATAATAGCCCACCTTAATTGATTAGTCTCGTTATAGTTGGTATGGCAACACCCATTTTTTTCATGTTCTCTGTGTATATATATCTTCCTATTGTATTTTCCACAGCATGAATGCGATGAAGTGGGTTTTAGCCCAAGAAATCTTATGCCCAAATAAATTTGTTAGTCTCTAAGGTGCCACAAGTACTCCTGTTCTTTTATGTTCTCCGTGTTATGATTCAACTCCGTTTATATATGATGCTGTCTTGTACACTCATATCATCTCAGTAGTTTGAATATACTTGAGAGGTAGGTGCAGCTTCTCGCCTAGCATCTGGCCATCCTGACAGAATGGCGGACATGAGCCCTGGTAAATCTGTATAGTTTGTTCTCAGATTCTTTCCAGCTCCTGTCTTGAAACTGGCAGATAACTGTGTCTCTCTGTCTCACATTCTGGTTCAGTGGCTGTAGTTTCCTGTTGCAGGGCTGTTCTGGATAAACAGCCAGCTGCGTCCATCTCAGCCCGTTCCTTGTAGTGTACAGCTAAGCTATAGTTGCAGTTTCAGTAGCCTGTGCTGAAGGCGTTTTGGGGCCGCTAGCAGTGGCTTTTAAAAAATGCTCTCTGGTGGTGTAGAGTCATTGTCTGCTCAAAAGATTTTCCATCCTTGAACACACATGGGAACGGTATTGCAAGACATGTCTTTTCAGTGTGGAAGTATCTTTGGTCCATTGGTGATAGTCACCTGTATGCAAAAACGATGAGCAGTCCCATTGGTAGGATTGATGTACTAAACGTGTCTCACTGGCCTTACATTGCATGGCGGCCTCTTCACGTTTCAGGATGGGAGAGCTGGTCACCAGCTCCTTGAGATGTGTGATTAAGCACTTCCTGAACATCCCTAGATATTTCTCTAGATGTGAGCATGTCCTCATGCTGTAACAGCCCCTGCTGGGAAGCTATCTATGCCATCACTGAGCCACAGCAAGAGAATTGTTCGCTAAGCAGCAGTGACATGAGGGGGTGGCACCAATGGGGCTGAGCGTAGGATGTGACCTGCAGGAGCTTTCTTATTGGTGAGGGTGCACAAGAAGGAAGAACCCAGTTTGACTCTCAGATCCCGGACAGCATTTGCAGGGGCTGCTGTTAGGGAAAATGGCTTTTTACTTGTAGGATGAGCAGATTTGATCTGGAGACACCGTATATGTGAACCCTTCTGTGGTTCCTCTTTGAGCCTTCAACAATTGCCTCCTCCTCCTCCAGTGACAAGTTGTGTGGCTGCTTACACTGTCACTCAGCTCCCTGGAGGACGGACCCAAATTCATTGTAGGAGCTGGGAATCAAGAGTTCACAGCTCAGTGGGGAAGAAATTGACCTTTGAGTTTTTACAGCTTGATAGATACTTTGCATGCCATGCGTGCGCTTTTGAGAGAGTTGCCTTATCAATCAGATTGCTCTGTGTGAGAGTTTGGGTTTGCCCTGTTGCCTGTTTGCTAGATTTCCCCTCTCCCTATAGCTGTGCTGTGCACTACCTGGCTGCCAGCCTCCACTCCAGAAGTGGCTGCATTTCAGTGACACTGAGAGTGTAACATTTGGGAAGTGCTTTGAGATCCTCATATGAAAAGTGCTAAGTAATGTGAACTGAGAGTGCTGGGGAGACTTTCTACTGCTGACCCTCAGCTTCTGGCTGTTGCCAAGGTGGCTGGGCAGGGCTTTCGGTTGATTCATAACTATTTTGCTTTGTACGTGTTAAATCTGTCTCAACAGGCACAGAACAAGGTGACAGGGGTTCTGGCTGCTGCGAAGGTGATTGACACTCAGAGTGAGGAGGAGCTAGAAGATTACGTGGTGGAGATAGACATCCTTGCCTGCTGCGATCACCCAAACATTGTCAAGCTGCTGGATGCACTGTACTGGGACAGCAGGCTGTGGGTAAGCTGTGGGGCAGGCGGGCTGGCCTAACCTCCCAGGGTGGGTAAACTCAGAGCCAGGCATGCCCCAGGCCACGTTCCCTGGTGAGCCTGAGGATGAAAGCTAGAGGGAGGAGTCAAAGCCCTGGAAAGAGCTAACTGGCCCTGCCCACATAGGCAGGTGAATGGGGCCAGTCAGCTGCGTGTTTGATCAGGAAAGCGTTCCCACAGCTCCTTCGCAGGTAACAAAGGAACAGCTACTACCAGGAACAAGTGGTGTCTGCCTCACTCTTGTTGCTGGCCAAGCACACTTCCTACCTCCATAACTTTTCTCTCATGTGCTGCTTTGGGCATGCCCTTTCCCAGGCCTCCGCAGGGAGCGTTCCCAGCGATGCAGCAGCAAAGCTGAAACTGTCGCTAAAGAGGTAGCAGGGTAGGTGTGGACAGAGAAGGGGAAAAGGGGTGGGGCAGAGCATGCGTGGTTCTCTGCTCAAAAGACCATTTAAACATCCACAGGGGAGCAGAGAGACCCCACAAAGGTAACCCCAGGGCATGCGATTTAACAGGAGCTTTAACACAGAATAGATTTTTTTTTTTAAAATGGTTAGTTTAGTAAATAATCAGGCTGCTGCCCCTTGGGCCTGAGCTGGGTGCTACAATTCCGAGCCACGCAGGGTTCTTCCCATTAGCATGAGAAATTGATGCCATGAATCAGGGATATTTTTGGTGTGAACTTGGTTATTTACAAAACATACTCACGGAGCCTGGTTCCCTGAATACAGTAGGAATGAACAGCAGCATGCAGCTCCACGCTCAGGAATTCCCCAGCCTCCCCATCCCACAATCTCTGTGCCCAAGAAGCTCCATCACTCTGCTTCTTCTCAGGGTCACTTACAGAACTCCTCCCACATGCACGCCGGCTGGACCCAATCTCCTAGCCCCTGCATTTGCAATCATTCTGATTGGACTGGAAACTTCCTGTAGGAACCCAACATCGTTGAACCGAAATGTTTCAGAAACAGACTTTTTTCATTCAACATTTCTCATGGGGAAAATGGCGGTTTTGCCACCGGTTCTAGTAGCAATCCAGAGGCAGCAATGGATATTTCTACCAGCCAGCCTCTCAGAAGGGTGGGTGCAGGAATAAGTGAGTAGGTGGGTGGTAGGGATCAGTCTTTTGATGTGACTAAAAGCAGAGATGTAGGAGGGGAGTCTAGGAAAGCTTGGCCTTTGCACTAGTGTCATTGGCACTGCAATGCAATCAGAGCCGAGCAGCAAAGGGGAAAGGTTGAGGCTGTGATGACGATGAAGGAGAGACTAGCAGGTAGGTGAAGCTCTCTGGGTGGGAAGAACAGGGACTCCACCTGGGTGGAGTATACAAGCCAGCGCCCTCTGCTGACGCTGCCCCGCCCCACCCCTGGCACGCTGAGACGGGAAGCTGTGGCATGAAGCTGGCTCTCTGCTCTGACACTCTGCTCTCTCTTCAGATCCTGATTGAGTTTTGCCCAGGAGGAGCAGTGGATGCAGCAATCCTGGGTAAGTATTTTCCTATGCTGAATACGGGACACCTGGTAAAATTACTCGTCTTCAAGCGAGTTCAACGGCAGTCGATCAGAACTATGCAGGACAAACGTTCAAATTAACGTCGAGTTGACTGAGCCCCTGTTAAAAAGAAATACTATGTAGCTGGAGTCTTTTTATTTACTTTCTTATCTTTAAGGCTTTAGGGTTCACAAGGGGAGGGATGACAGCCCCCCCATTCCCTCTCCACAAACACATGGGGAGAGATGACAGACACACACACCCGTACGCCTCTCTCACACAAGGGGGGTGACTGACCGACTCGACTTTCCCTGCCCGGCGCTCTCCACCCTCCATGCCTGGCTTGGCCCCCGGAATGGACTAACCTCTCCTGGTACCTGGGGGGGCATGCAGGATCACACACACTCCCCTCCCGATTTATGCCAGAGTTCACACCAGAACGTGGCCAGGAGCAGTCTTTTGGCACTGTGTGGGAGGTGCTTCCAGCCACTGGGGAGGAGGTGAGGAGGCATGACCTGGCCTGTGCCTTTGCAGAGCTCATCTCTTCCTCCATCCCCCACCCCCAGCTCCCCTGTGTCTGGTAGCTGCTTGTCCCTTCCTGTCCACACAGTGTCGAAAGGCAGCTAACACCTCCAGGCTGCTGCTGGCCACCGACATAACCCAGCCGCTGCCTGTCCCCCTAAGGCTGCATTGTGCACTAAGGCCCAGGGAACCGGACTGCAGGGGCTTCAGGGAACCCAGCCCAAGAGGTGGCTCAGCAGGGGAGGTTTCCTGGGGGATGCAGCTGCCCCGTGATCCCTGGAAGCAGGACCCAGGGTGGAGGGGAAGAGGGTGCTAAGCCCCTGCCCTGGGGGCTGCTGTGGAGCCTGCAGGTACAGGGCATGAACAGGCTGGAGAAAACTTCTCTCTCTCCACACACACCCCCAGCACTCTACAGCTTGGCTGAGGGGCAAGGAGGCTTCCCCGTGCCAGCACTGTGTGGGGCTTTGGCACGTACAGGCTTGGCTTTTCCTGGCCAGCACCCCAGGCCAGAGGGTCATGGGCTTTCCCAGGGCGCCGGCCCAGCCAGAGGCAGTGGGGGAAGGGAGGAGCCAGCTGGCCAGGCTGCTGGTGAGCTGAGCGCTCTGAGCAGGGGCTGGTTCTCTGCACAGCACTGGGAGCAGGATGCTCCCCGCCGTGGGGGATATGGAGGAGCAGCATGGCTAGGGGGGCAAAGGGGCAAAGGAGGGAAAGGACAGTGAGAGGGGGAGCAAGTAAAGGGTGGATGGATGGGCAGCAGAGGTGACACGTAACTGGCTGCTGTGTGGCACTTTCCCACACTCATCAGCCATCGCCAGCCGGAAATGGGATGTGGCGTGGGGCCCTGCTGGCCAAGAGCCAGCACGCAGCAGGGCTGTGCCCACAGACCAGCATCTCCACCCTGCCACCCGCCTTACACACCCACACTCATCATTGGCCACTGGACCCCTGCTGGTGGATGGGCGACTGGTGAGCAGGAATCTGGACAGAAGCAGGAGCCACCAGTACTGATAGGGGGAGATAGAATATACAGGACAATTTGCCTGTTTTTAAGAAAAAGTTGAGACACCAGCATAAGGGCTTAAATACAGGATTGTCCCTTTAAAAGGGTCCCCAGGTAAGTAAATATTCTCCTGGCATCTGTCCTGGGGCCTGTCTACACAACCACATAGTACATGCAAGTGTTGTCAGTTGGCTTGCATGTGTGTGTTCTTTCCATGTGCCAGCCAGCTCTGCGCAGACAACTGGCTCAGCAGACTGCAGCAGTACTTCCAGGGTGGTTAAGTGCTAGATGCTGGAATGTCATTGCCTTGGTAACGGTGTTTAGGCTGCCCAGTGCTTCTGTCCTTGGAGCTCCGATGTCATGAGCAGATAGTGCAGCGTGTTAGTTCAACAGGCCTCGATGTTACTCCTAAAGAAAGAGCACAAGCATGGTCTGGTGGCGAAGGTGCTCGGACAGGTTTATTGTCAACGAAGCACAGGGTCAGTGTCTACAGTTACACTAACACATGTCTGCTTGTTATAATGGACTTGGCTCAGTCAGTGGTGGGACTTTCCACTGCCCCCTTGGCTGGACAAAGAATTAAGGCGAAGTACCTGATATTTATAGGCTGAGACAAACAACTGGAATACACAATTTACACACCGCCGAAGATGTTTCATGACATCTGCCTGTTACTTCCCATTGTTCCTGGTATCTTGGACAAAACAGCCCTATCCGTTGTTTCGTCAAACCATCTAAGCTTGTACTAGATTGGCCTGTATCTGCACTGGCTGGGCTATAGTGACGTAAATCGCTAGCAACAACTGTGCCAAGTTCATCTCCTGACAGTGAACTTGAGAGCAGCTGGTTTAATCCATGGCCTGACTTTGGTTCACAGCCTCTGGTTCCGGCCTCAGATCTTGTCCCAGGCCCAGTGCTCCAGGCCCTCTCAAGGTGCTGTAGGGATGTTCTAGTGCATGGCAGCAGGGTTCACGCAGACCTTTAGTACACAGCAGGCCAGCAGAGCGCAGATTTACACCCCAGCTTGCCGCCAACTCAATGTTTGTATACACAAGCCCCTGAATTCCCCTTTCCCCCTCCAGTGTGATATTCATCCCCAGCCACATCCCCCAGCCATTGACAGCTAGGATTTGTGTCACCAAATCCCAGACAGGGCGAAAATGCAAGTGTGCTTTGCACTAATTAGAGCCCTTTTCAGCCCCAAGCTTCCTGCTCCTTACAACATCTCACAACAGCCCTGGAGCACCCTCCCCATTTGACAGATGGCTAAACTAAGGCACAGAGACAAGAATGGCTTGTGGTTAAGGCTGGGACAGGGATGTGGGCTCTATGGCTGAAATTCCTGTCTCGCTGCAGGCTCCCTGTGACCTTGGGCAAGTTGTGCTGTGCCTCAGTTTCCCCCCATGTCTGGCTGTCTATTGAGAGCGCAGGCTTTTTGCGGCAGGGCCTGGCTTTGGCTCTGTGGCTCTGCAGTGCCTGGAGAATGGGACCCTGATCCCAGATGAAGTCCCCATCCCTGGTGAGGTACTAGCTTAGTGCCCGTACTAATTGGGCCAACCGTAACCCCAGACCTGAACCTGTCTCTGTGTCTCCCGCTGTGCCCCATGCCCATGGCACTGTGGGGCTTTAGCTACTACACTAACTCCCCAGAGGTGTCTCTGATTGCAGAGCTGGAGAAGGGTCTGACGGAGGAGCAGATCCAAGTGGCCTGTAAGCAGATCCTGCTGGCTCTGCAATATCTCCACAGCTGCAAGATCATCCACAGGGATCTGAAGGCTGGGAATGTTTTGCTGACCTTGGAAGGAGATGTTAAGCTGGGTGAGACTGTGGGGAAGAGACGTGGGTGGGCTGAGCGTGGGGTCTGTCATGTGTTCAGTAGCAGTCAACACCCCAGTATCCTGCTCTGGCTGGAGTACAGGGAGCTGCCTGTGCCATCTTTCCCCAGTGCTTGTGAAATATACAGGCAATAGGTTCAGTCCTGTTCTCCTCACAGTAAGTGGATGAGGTTGGTCAGCCTTAACTTGGGTTTGGTGTAGACCCATTGGGGTATCCTGGCTCATTACGTTTGCTGGGGCCTCAGCCTTGCCCATTTCACTTCATTTACACAGACATTACATATGTTTTGGGGAGCCCCCTGAGCTCAGGGCCCCAGTACAATGGTTCCTCCTTCCTCCTCCCTCATTAGCTGTTGGTGTTTCAGCTATTAACCTGGTCATTATTAGCAGCAGTCCATGGGGAGGGGGAAAGAGGGGAGTGGATTCTGTGTCCTTTGTAAGGAGGTTTGCGAGGCTGGTTTAATAGCACAGCCCAAATATTCAGGAGGGAGGAGATCTTCATAGCCCTCATCCCCCTGCACCCTAATCCTCTGTCCCAGCCCTGAGCCCCCTCTTGCATTACGAACCCCTCATCCTCAGCCCCACCCAACAGCCCTCACACGACACCCCAACCCTCTTCCCTAGCCCTGAGCCCCCTCCCATACCCAAAACCCCTCAGCCCTCACCCCTGTACCCCCTTCTATCCCCAAACTCTCTCCCAGAGCATTCACCCCCTCCTCCTTCACACACACACCCTCCTGCACCCAAACTCCATCCCAGAGCCTGCACCCCTCAGCCCCCCTGCACCGCCATCCTCTGCCCCAGCCCGGAGCCTGCACTCAAACTCCATCCCAGAGACTGCACCCCAGACCCCCTCCCCCATCCAAACTCCATCCCAGAGCCTGCACTCTGCACCCCTCCTGCTCCCTCACCCCCAGACCAGACCCTGCACCCCAGACCTCCTCCCCCACCCAAACTCCCTCCCAGAGCCTTAGGCAGGTCGGGGGCGGAGTTGGGGGTGGAGTTTGGGGGGAGGCAGGTTCTGGCCACCACCAAAATTTCTAAAAAGCTGCCACCCATGGTTAGGAGTGTGAAAAAATCCTCTCCCAACCAACATAGCTGTGCCAGCAAAAGCCCCAATGTAGACACAGTTATGCTGGCAAAACTGTTCTTTTGCCAGCTGGCATAGCCTATTTCCTTTGGGGAACTGGTATAAACTATACCAGCAAAAGGACTCTTGTTGCCAGCGTAGCTTTCCTGGTAGAGGTTCCTCTCTAGGGTAGACAGGTCTTACTGTAACTAGAAGAAGTTAAGAGCCTTCGGGTTCTACTGTATGACGCATTCCATTGAATTATCGGCAGGTGATATAGGGCACAGCCAGCCAGGTGCACCATATTCCCAGAGCGGCTGTAGCAGGGGGCTGTGCAAACCTGGGGTCACACTCTTGCCAGGGCCGCCTAGAGGATTCCGGGGGCCTGGGGTGTTCAGCGGCAGGGGCCCTCATTTTGGTGGTAATTCAGCGGTGGGGGGCCTTTCCATTCTCGGACCTGCCACCAAAATGCCCCGAAGACCTGCGGCGGGAACCCCCCGCCGCCGAATTACCACCAAAACAGGACCCACCACCAAAGTGCAGCCGGGTCTTTGGCAGTGATTCGGCAGCAGGGGGCCCCCGCCGCAGGTCTTTGGGTCACTTCGGTGGCGGGTCCCAGAATGGAAGGGCCCCTGCCGCCGAATTACTGCTGAAGACCCAGCTGCACTTCGGCGGCAGGTCCAGCTTTGGCAGTAATTCGGTGGCGGGGGGTCCTTCTGTCCCGGAGCGGAAGGACCCCCCGCCGGCAAAGACCGGGAGCGGAAGAAGCTCTAGGGGCCCGGGCCCCGCGAGACTTTTCCGGGACCCCAGAGTGAGTGAAGGACCCTGCTCTAGGGGCCCCAAAAAACTCTCGTGGGGGCCTGGGGCAAATTGCCCCACTTGCCCCCACCCGGAGGCCCTGACTCTTGCTGGGCTGCATGCTCAGCTGACATAGCTCCACCAGCAGCAGTGAAGTGACTGAAGTCAGCAGAGTTGTGCCATGCCCCTGTGTTATGGAGTTACGCCCACAGAGAGTTCGGCCCTGGAGACAGTAAAACCACCCACGCATAGTCACTGATTGTCTTCTCTTCTCTTTATGATGTAGCTGATTTTGGAGTCTCTGCCAAAAACTCCCAAACCCTGCAGCGACGGACATCCTTCCTTGGGACACCATACTGGTATGTGCAAACACTGCCTGAGAACAGCAGGGCATTGTGGGTAATGTGGGAACACAGTTCTTTTGTACTGGCCTTTGGAGCCTGTGGACAGAGTTTTCTGGATGTGTAGCAGATGGATTTCTTCATCAAGTAGTTGAAGTACCTACGAGAGGGGATGCCATTTTAGATTTGGTTTTGGTGAGTAGTGAGGACCTCGTAGAAGAAATGGTGGTAGGGCACAACCTTGGTTCGAGTGATCATGAGCTGATTCAAGAGAGGAGATGAGAAATAATAATAGTGAAAAGTGCAAGGTCATGCACTTAGGGATTAATAATAAGAATTTTAGATATACCGTTGGGATGCATCAGTTGGAAACGACGGAGGAGGAGAAGGACCTTGGGGTATGGTGATAGCAGGATGACTATGAGCCGCCAATGTGATATGGCTGTTAAAAAAAGCAAATGCCGGTGTTAGGATGCATCCGGCGAGGTATTTCCAGCAAGGAGAAGGAGGTGTTAGTGCCTTTATATACGGCGCTGGTGAGACTCCACCTGGAATATGTGTGCAGTTTCTGGTGTCCCATGTTTAAGAAGGATGAATCGCAACTGGAACAGGTTCAGAGACGGGCTACTAGGATGACCGAGGAATGGAAAATCTGCCTTATGAAAGGAGACTCAAAGAGCTTGGCTTGTTCAGCGTGGCCAAAAGAAGCTCGGGGGGATATGCTTGCTCTATAAAATATATCGGGGATTAACGTTAGGGAGGGAGAGGAATTATTTAAGTTTAGTACTAATGTAGGCACGAGGACGAATGGTACAAATGGATATTAGGAAGTTTAGACTTGAAATTAGACGAAGGTTTCTAACCATTAGGAGTGAAGTTCTGGACGGCCTTCCGATGGAACGTAGTGGGGCAAAGACTTATCGGGCTTTAAGACTAAGCTTGATAGTATATGGAGGGGATGTTATGATGGGATAGTTTAATTTGGGCAATTGATTTTGGATTTTCGGCAGATAAGTCTGCTCGATGGTCTGTGAGGGATATTGGATGGGATGGAAACTGAGTTACGCAGAGATCTTTCTTGGGTGCTGGTGGTGAGTCTGCCCACATGCTCAGGGTTTAGCTGATCGCCATATTTGGGGTCAGGAAGGATTTCCTCCAGGGCGGATTGGCAGAGGCCCTGAGTTTTCGCCTTCCTCTGCAGCAGGGCATGGTGCTTGCTGGTGATTCCCTGCAGCTGAGGTCTTCAAATCTCAATTTTGACGATTTGATTTCAATAACTCAGTCATGGGTTCGGGGTTGTTATAAATGTGTATGGGTAGGGTTTTGTGGCCTGCCTTGTGCAGGAGGTCAGACTAGATGATCATATTGGTCCCTTCTGACCTATGAGTCTATGAGACATGGTGGCAGATCAGAAATGCTCTGTATGGTACATAATTTCAGCAAAAAGTGGCTTTTTGTTTAAAAGGATAATGTAGCAGAAAAAAGGGTTCTGGATGAAAAATCAGCAGCTGAAAACATTTTGGTAAAAATTGTTGGCTTTTGGTAAAAACTTGCTTGTTAATTTTGAAAAACGCTTTTTTTAAAAACTGAAAATGGTTTTCAGAAAACAATTTTTGTCTGTTTCTGAGTCTGGCTTTTCCTTGAAAAATGTGAAACGTTTCACAGGCAATTTTGACCAAACAGAAACAACAATTTTTTCCCCATAATAAATTCATGGCCTTTTGACCAGCTCTGGGAGGTGCAGGATGTGGTGAATTTCAGCTGCCCGAAGAGATTGGGATGGCATCTGCAGCCTTGGGGAGAGCGCAGAATGAGCATAGCTTGTGGCCCTGAGCATGGAAATGGGGCATCCCACAAGGAACCACCTCACCTTGGCAGATGCCCCTGTCCCTTCTCTCCTCACTTTAGGAGACCCCTGGCACCCACTCATGGCACAGATACTGTCCCCCAGCTGGGCAGGGCTGGATAGGACTCCATGCAGAACACATCCTGATTTTTGTGCCACTTCCAAGACAGTCTGACATTCTCGTTGTTTGCTGCTGTACTGGGACTGGTGACAGCAAATGCTCAGGGAGATGCTGATGGGGAAACCCATGTGTGCACCGGGGCAGAGGTCATTGTGAGCTCATCTCTCTCCCTGGGCGCAGGATGGCTCCAGAAGTGGTGCAGTGTGAGACTTCAAAGGAGAACCCCTATAACTACAAGGCTGACATCTGGTCCCTGGGGATCACCCTGATCGAGATGGCTGAGATGGAGCCCCCCTACCATGAGCTGAACCCCATGAGGGTGCTGCTGAAAATCTCCAAGTCCCAGCCACCCACCTTGCGCTGTCCCAAGCGATGGTGAGTCCATTGACCAGGGAACCCTGACACATGTAGTGCTGGGAACCCACCTCCACGGTCACAACCGTGATTTACAAGGGTGCTCACCTCCAGTGATTCCCAAACTGCATAGACATGCAGCACCTCTGGGTGGGCACCAGCATGCAAGTGGGAGGAAGGAAAAGGTTGGCCACCAATACTGGCGTGAACCTTGACTCTTACTAAAAATGCCTGGAGGCTTTTGCTGTCCATACACAGCAGTCAGGGCTCCGCTCACAAGGCCCTTAAATAGCAAGGGATCCAGCTGTCCTCCCGGGAAGGATGAAGGGCTGAACCCCCCATCTGGAGCTTTGAACCCATAGATCCAGGGAGCAGAGCTATGGCAAACCACAGCCTGGGGCTTGGTACAGCATTGCTTGGGCACAGAGCCAAAACAAGTGCAAGGGATGTGGCCAAGATCATGCAGTGAATCAGTGGCAGAGCTGGGATTAGACTCTAGGAGTTCCAGCTTCTGGGCCACTTCTTAGCCATAAACTGGGCCTTCTTCCCACCACCTGCCTAGGCTTAAAGAGGGGTCCTGGGCTGGGCTGCCTGGGGGAGCACAGAGCTAAAAGCAGAGTTCAGGGGCCGAGCAGCACGGAGGAGTTTTCGCCTCTTCAATCCATCGCTGTGTCCTGCAGGTCGGAGGAGTTTAAAGACTTTCTGAGAAAATCGCTGGAGAGGAATCCTGAGGTCCGGTGGTCAGCCAGCCAGCTCCTGCAGGTGAGACATCCCCCCGTGGCCACATCCTCACAGGACAAGGGCAGGGGCAGGGGCAGGGACTGGGGTGGGAGGGGAGGGGAGTTTCCTGTGTTACCTTGTGCCCTCTTGTGTCCCAAAGAACCCCTCACTTCCCTCAGCAGCGAAACTCAGGTTCCCACCTGCACGTTCGGAGCTCCCACCAAGAGGTGCATGTAGGACAGCTGGGCTCTGCCCCCTGGCCAGTCTGGCACACAGAGACTGTCTCTGTGGAGATCTGCACCTTATGATCCCTTGCTTCCCCTCAGCACCCCTTCGTGGCAGAGGTGTCGGAGAAGCGGCCCCTGCGGGAGCTGATTGCAGAGGCCAGGGCAGAGGTGATGGAAGAGGTGGAAGAGGAGGAGGAAGAAGGACATGTCTTATCAGTAAGCAGCAACTGAAGCTCATTGTCATTTCCTAGAGGCCAGGCTGGCTCCCCCCAAGGGGGGGCTGTGCAGGAAGGGGAACATCAGTGATCATGTGGCCTGTGGCATGAGGCTGCCTGCCCCTCAAACAACCCCTGCTGGGCCCGGTGTGACATGGAAGTGGGGTGGGGCCAAGCATGCTGTGGGGGGGCAATAGCAGCGGTGGGGCCGGGCATGCTGGGAGGCGCCATAGTGGGGGTGGGGCCAGGCATGCTGGGGGGTGGGGGGCAATAGCGGAGGTAGGGCCGAGCATGCTGAGGGGGGTGATGGTGAGTGGGTAGGTGGGGCCAGGCATGCTAGGGGGGGAATGGTGGGTGGGGCTGGGCATGCTGGGCGAGGCCCAGGCATGCTGGGGGGGTATAGTGTGGGTGGCACCAGGCATGCTGGGGCTTGAATGGTGGGTGGGTGGGCCAGGCATGCTGGGGGGGAGTGGGTGGGACCGGGTATAAGGGGGGGGAAGTGGGCGGGACCTGGCATGCTGCAGGGGAGAGTGGGTGGGACTGGGTGTGTGTGGGAGGTGATAGCAGGCAGGGGGTTGGGCCTCAGCTCTCCCTGTGCTTGGCTGTCACCTGTCTCAGCAGGGGGGACGTTCCATAGGCTGTGCTGCATGGACGGTGCTCGGGTGTTTCCTGCCTCCCTGGCCGGCCATTCTGGATCAGGTGATGCTCTGAGCCAGGTCCTTGGTGGTATCAGCTGGAACAGCTCCATTGATTTCAGTGGCACCAGCTAAGGATCTGCCCCAAGGGATCCTCCGGGTTAGACAGGGTGGATTTCATAAGGTTGCCGTTTAGATTTGGGTGTTCGACAAGAGACTGCAGCTATCTCCTAACCTTTCTCCTCCTCTTGATCCAATAGCCACACCATGACCACAAAGACTCCTTCTACAAGCAGGAAACGCCGCCCCAGCCCAGTCAGAACCTGGACGGGAGGGAAATGCAATCCCTCCCCAGAGCAGGAGCTGGCAGGGAGATGGACATGATGGCCCAGCCAGCCAGCCAGCCTGCTCTGCCAACGGAGGAGAGCAAACGGGAAGAGCAAATGGGCTTGCCAAAGAATCAGACCGGGAGCCCTCTCCCTGCTGGACAGCCTGAGTTCCAAGGACCTGGGGTCAACCCCAGTGTCCAGGGGGGCTCCATCCCCGATGGTCCCCAGATGAGGGCAAAAAAAACATCCGACTTCCTGAAACAAATGAGGCGAAAGTCCGCACCCATGTTTGCAGCTTCCCGGGAGCTGCGCGGCTCCATGAGGCTCCCCTCCCGGAGGCCTGCCGACATCCTGAAGCTGATGAGACGCAGGTCGTTCTTTGGTGGGTTGAAGTCACAAGAAAATGCCAGGGAACAAGGTGGGATCAGTGGAGAGCCAGTGGTGCATACAGTCAGTGGGAAAGATCAGGGCGAGGAGCAGTTGCCTTCATGTCCTGAACCTCAGCCATGTGTGGGGCTGAAGGAGACAGCACCAGATCCCTTCTGCGCAGCACCACTCAAACCAGAAGCAGAAAAGGACTTTAAAGGGAACCATGAAAAGGGGCCCAGCCCTCTAGATAGCCCAGCCCAAGCAAGAGAACTTTGTACTGGGCTAAATCATTTAGCACCATCTAAAGATCCAATAGAAGGGCAAGAGGTGGAAACAGAAGAAGCAGAAACTGCTGATGATCAGGCCAAGCCTGTATTGGGAGAAACTCAGGCAGGTTTTGAACTCCCTGACTCAAACATAACAGACAGAGTTTCCTCCACAGAAGCAGAAAGTCAACAGGCAGCTGTAGGCCTGGAGGACAGAACCCAGACATGCCCCACTTTGCTGTCAGTGAGAAATATGGAAAACCTATCAAATAGCGATTCTACTAGTAATTTACTGGCTCTGCAGGAATGCACAAGAGCAACTAAGTGGGACTTGTCTGAAGGCTCAGCTGGGATGGGAGAAGGGCAGACCGTGGATGAGAATCCTCCCCCCAGTTCCTGGAAATGGAGGAGTCAGGGTGAAAGGACAGAGGAAATACGACGTCTAGGCAAGAAACATTACCTGGATTGTGCATCTGTGAGCAGCCCTATTGCAGACCTGGACGTGAGTGAGGGTACACGACTATTAGCCGCTCTTGACCTTTGTCAGACTAGTACTAAAGTTCTGAGCATCAAAGAATCCTTGAGACAGCTCCAGCCCAAAGGTGCTGGAGCGTGTACAGATAAGGAAGTGAGAGGGGTTAGATTACAGACTGAAAATTGCTCAAATGGAGCAGAAGCACAAGAAGGTGGAAGCCCAGAGACTTCTGGGGAGCTAGCAGAGCAGACACACTGTGAAACTGAGAATGAAACACTCCCCAAGAAATTAGAGCAGAGTGGTGAGAATTGGCAGCAGGCAGAAACCTTCTCAGTAAAGAATGAAGCAGGAGACATGGAGAACGCGGATGAAAACACAAAGGTGGGATCAGCAACCTTAGAAGAACCGTGTTGTATGGGAGAGATTGCAGTGACTGAGAATGGAGAGAACAATACAGTGGTCGCTCGCTCTGCTAGGGACACAGTGGTTCCAGCCAATGAGGAAACAGGGAAGAATGAGGAAGAAACTATAGACAACAATATAAGGGATCATTTAAATGAAGATCAGCATTCAGGGGCAGACACCTCCCCCACATTGATCATGGGGTCAGCGCATGAGGAGTCAGAAGGAGATATTGTAAACAAGGTTGTAGAAGAGCATTTAAAGGGAGACCAAAATTCAGTGATGGACACATCCAGTCAGGAGATACTGGTACCAGCAAGAGAGGAAGCCCAGGAAGGCAGCATAGAAAATATAACACTTGGTCATTTAAATTTAGAGGATCAAAACCCAGTGGTGGATACCTCCCCCAAGGAGAACCTAATGCCAGCTAAGGCACACACAGGGGAGAAAGTGGAAGACACTGCAGACAACCCTAGGGGTGGCCCATTAAATGTTGTTGAGAACAGAGACCATGAAGCTAGGGGAGATGGAAATGGTAGAGAAACAGCAAAGGAAGAGAGACACCCACCCGGAGAAGGTCTGGCAGTGGCTGTTCTGTGTCCAGAGGGGGCCTCAGGGGATGGAGCTGGAAAAGAAGAGAGAAGTGCCCCCCTGGAGAATGGAGCAGAACTGGAGCCCCAGGGGGAACCTATTGGGCATCCAAAGGTAAGGAAGAATGTTAGCTTTGCTGAGGCACCCCTGGGCTGGCCTGCCTCCCTGAAAGAGGCAGCTAATGGAGGAGCAATGAGAAATGGAAAAGATCCCAGTGGTAAGGGCGATTCGACCTTAAATGATGGTTTAATACACAACCAAGAAGAGACGCCAACTTCACCAGGCAATACAGAGTTTGACACGCACCGCCACCTTCCTTCAGCAAGGCTGCAGACCCTGCGCTGCGCACAAGACATGTCACAGGTAGGCTGGCTCAACACGTGAGACTAGAATGCTTTGTACATGGGGGTGGGATGCCAGGGTCTGGGGTGTGGGGCCTTTCATCTCTAGGGCTGTCTCAGGGCCTGGCTGGGAGGCTCTTAGTCCTGTAGTCATACCCAAAAAACCCTCCTACCCACCTGGCCCCACACAGACCGGCTCCCTGGAATGGAGAAGGACTGAACTGACTGAATCCTGGAGGGAGGTCCCTTTAGATCAGGGCTGAGGCAGAGCCATGGGGAAAGGGGAAGATACTTTTGCTGCCAGGCCTACAAACAGGACTTCATCTTTCTGGGCTCTCCTCCTGGCAACTCTTAACAGCGCCAACTCCATTTTGAGCCCTGAGGCTGTATAAAATCCATGCTTTATGGATGGGCTGCGCGGCTGATGCCGGCAGGCAGTGCAGAATGGCCCAGGAGCACAGTGCTGTACAGTTTGTCTCACATTCATGGTTAACTGCTACTTTGTCTGGAGGATGTAACAAACCAGAGAAACCAGAAACAGATTAAAGTGATAGCACCGAATTCTGCAGCCTTTTTCTCTGTCTGTGCTCTGTGGGACAGATCCTCAGATGCTGTCATACGATGAAGGGCCAAGGACAATTTACGCTAGCTGAGGATCTGTTCCAGCATCTGTGGCTGACTTCACTGGGGGCTTTGCCTGAGCAAGGGCTCAGCATGGACTTGGGGAATTAGCCCAGTGACTCAGTTGGAGTGAGGCCCTCCAGATTTGGTCCATAAGAAAATGACAATTATGCAAATGCATTATCCAGGGAACTGGTGTGTTGGGGTCTCTGGTGCCAGACTCTGCACTGGTGGTTTGTCATTGTAGCTATTAATCAACAGAGCTTCCTCCCTGCATGCCGGCAGTGAGGAACAAGGCCCGCTCAGAGCAGGATAGTCTCACTAAGGTTTGGTCCAGGTTCCCTTTTCCTGTGCCAGGAGATGTCAGTTCCACCCTTTCTGGGCAGAGGTCCTGCCCTGATCCCCATTTTCTAGGCCCTTCCGAAAATAGTCAGCAACATCCACACATGTGCCAGTTGCTCTATTTGCCAACCAGACGCTTTAACTAATCTCCCCGGTACAGTTCGTTGCTCCTTGTTTTCATGCTTGGTCCTGCTCAGAGTGAACAGGCAAACCTTCCAGAAGGCCAAACCCTGCCATCCTTACAGAGCAGTAGTAGGAGCAGAGCCTATCACAGCTACAGATGCAGCAGTAGTAGTGACCCAAGAAATGGAAGAGACAATGAGGATGACTGGATGGGGAAGCTGCAGGATGTACATTATCCTGGAGCAGGTACCTGAAAAGAGCTTTGTTTATGTGAAGTGCTGCTGATAGATGTGATGGAAAAGACGATCCAAGGTTTCGATATGCAGGTAGAAACTATGGTTGAATTTCAAAGGGGATTTGAATGGATGGAGAAGGGAAGGCAAGAGGAAGGAGGCTGAAAGGAAAACTCAAGACTTAGAGATGCAAGCTGGATTGGAGAACTGTGAAGGTAAAAGGGCCAGTGGAAGCATGTAACTATGAGAATAAGCCGAGGAAACAACTAGGACAGAGGATGATTCACAGAAGATTGCAAGCGAGAACAAAGGACAAAAGGCAACCTGAAAGAACAGAAGGCCGGAGAATCTCACCACACCAGGAAGAGGAAGGTTTATTCAGTTGGGGACTCCCCACTAAGAAGAACAGACAGGCCTGTCACCAGAATTCATCCGGAGAACAGAAGGGTGACTGTCTGATTGGAGCTAAGATATGGGATGTGGACCTGAGGCCAAAGAGGATCCTAATGTGAACAGGAAAGAATCCACTGACTCTCCTTCATGTGGGAACAAATGACACAGACATTTAAGGAAACGGAGGCTTAGGTGATCTTCAGTGGGATTGTATCTGTCCCCAGAAGAGGAAAGTGAAGGTGAGACAAGATGATGATCAACAGATGCTCAGGCATCTGGAGGGCTTTGGGATGGTTGACAGCTGGGAAGCATTCACTGACAGACGACTGTTCTCCTGGATGGACTCCACCTGAGTGGGGAGGAAAATAGACTTCTGGGATGGAGGTTGACACAACTGATTAAAAGAGCTTTAAACTAGGAATTTGGGGGAGATGGTTGGGAGATGCTCATGTAATCTCAACACCTGATTCTAATATTGAGAAGGAGAAAAATCAAGGAAGAGAGGATACAGCAATGGAGAAAGGAACAACAGAGGACAAGAGCGTGGACATCAAGAGGAAAGATGGTGCTGATACCAATGGCACTAAATCTGGTAGGTGAAATTGGCGATGATCTGGTGATGAATTTGGACAAAGCAGAGCAGAAACAACTAAGATAACTGTACACCAATGCAAGAAGGCTGGGTAACAAAATGGAGGAAATAGAGCTACTGATGCAGGAAGATTAAACCTGAAGTGAGAGGGATAACAGAAACATGGTGGGATAGTAGTCATGACTGGAGCACAGATATTGAAGGGTACCTGCTATTCAGGAAAGACAGAAATAAAGGTAGAGGCAATGGAGTAGCACTGTATATTAATGACAAGGTAGACTGTAAAGAAATTAGAAGTGATGAAATGGATAAAAAGAATCTGTTTAGGTAAAAACACTTTGGGGAAGAGAGGTACCAGAGGCTCCACTGGGATAATGCTTGGGGTGTGCTACAGAACCCCAGGATCTGATCTAGATATGGCTAGAAATCTCTTTTATTTTTAATGAAATACATACTACTGGAAATTGTATGATTATGGGAGACTTTAACTTCCCAGATATAGATTGGAGGAGAAGTGCTGCTAATAACAGTAGGGCCTAGGTTTTCCTGGATGTGACAGCTGACAGATTCTTCACCCAATAATCACCGAACCTACGGGAGGCGATTCCATTTTAAATTTGATATTGGTGAGTAGTGAGGACCTCACTGAAGAGTTGTTTGTAGGGGACAACCTTGGTTAGAGTGATTATGAGCTAATTCAGTTTAAACTAAATGGAAGGATAAACACAAATCGATCTGCAATGAGGGGCCTTGATTTCCAAAGGGAAAATTTGAAAATATGAAGGGAATTAGTTAGAGAAGCGGGCTGGAATGAAGAACTCAAGGATCTGAACGTGAAAGAGGCTCAGAATTACTTTAAGTTCAGAAGTTCTCTGAAGCCTGCATCCCAAGCAAGGGGAAACAATTTGAAGCGAAGGGTTGCAGACCAAGCTGGCTGAACAAGTATTTCAAACTGGCAATTAACAGAAAGCAGAGGGCCTACAAGGAATGGAAGAAGGGATGGATCAGCAAGGAAAGCTACCCCTCGGAGGTCAGAAAGTGTAGAGATAGAGTGAGAACTGCCAAAAGCCAAGCAGAGCTGAACCTAGCATCTGGAATACTGTGTGCAGTTCTGGTCTCCCATGTTTAAGAAGGAGGAATTCAAACTGGAACAGGTCCAGAGAAGGGCTACTAGGATGATCCGAGGAAAGGAAAACCTGTCTTATGAAAGGAGACTGAAAAAACTTGGCTTTATCAGCCTAACCAAACATAGGCTGAGGGGAGATATGATTGCTCTTCATAAATACATCTGAGGAATAAATACCAGTGTGGGAGAGGCATTATTTAAGTTAAGGGCAATGTTGGCACAAGAACAAATGGCTATAAACTGGCCATCAACAAGTTTAGGCTTGAAATTAGATGAAGGTTTCTTACTGTTATGTGCCTGAGTGCTCTGCAAGGACGAGGCCCACACACACAGTGAGTTATTTGGCTTTAATGAAGGTAAAGTGACACATCCGCAACGGGGACCCTGGGTGTTGCTGTCACTTAGGCAGGGAACCCAGCACCGAAGCACAGCTCGGCCTGGGTCGGAGTCCAAAGGCGGGACCGGGAGCATACAGCTATATATACACAATACAAAAGCAACTCATACTTATGCAAAAAGGGACTTCCCACAGGCTATGTCCGCCCTTTGGCCTAAGGCCATACAAACTGGTTTCAACCAGTTAAAAGCAAGTTATAACTGGCATGCTGTGTCCTACAGTGACCGGCCACTTGGCAAGCAGGGGCTTTTCACAAGGCCACCGAGAAAGCAGAGACACCCTAGCTAGGCTGTGACACAGTCTTCTGCAGTCCTCTACACTTACCATCAGAGGAGTGAAGTTCTGGAACAGCAGTTCTGGGGAGCAGTGGGGGAAAAACACCCAACTGGCTTGATAAGTGTATGGAGGGGATGGGATGGTGTTACTGCCTACAATGGCATGTAGCCAGTCTGCAACTTTTAGTAGCAAATATCTCCAAAAGCCGGAGATGAGACACTAGGTGAGGAGGCTCCGAGTTACTACAGAGAATTATTTTCCAGGTATCTGCTGGGTTGATCTTGCCCACATGTTCAGGGCAATATTTAGAGTCGGGAAGGAATATTCCTTCAAGTCAGATTGGCAGAGACCCTGGAGTTTTTTCACTTTCCTCTGCAGCGAGGAGCATGGGTCACATGCTGGTTTAAACTAGTGTAAATGGTGGATTCTCTGTACCTTGAAGCCTGTAAAGTGTGATTTGTGGACGTCAGTAACTCAGTCAGAGGTGAGGGATCTATTACAGGGGTGGGCGGGCGAAGTTCTTTGGCCTGTGATGTGCAGGAGGTCAGACTAGACTATATGATCACGATGGCCCCTTCTGGCCTTAAAGTCTATGACTCTGAGTTTTTACTCAGTCCTTGCTCAGGCTGTGATTTGGCTTCGCTGGGAGCTCCACTGAGTAAGAACAGAGCATCTCCCTGGTCTGAGTGATACATAAGCAAGTGGAATTATGTGGTGGAGGTTCATGCTGCCTCCACATCAGCTGTTTTGTTGGGTTTGTCTCTTTGAATGAGTTGATTCTAGGCTTGTTGTGAATATAACCCTCTGTTCCTGATCTCAGGAGCGTGTCTCCCTAAGAAGAACAGTGAAGAAAACCAGGAAGTTTGTTGTGGATGGGAAGGAGGTCAGCGTGACAACCTCAAAGACCATCGGCGAGGTGGATACAAAGGGCGAGAAGATGCGCTCAGCTCGGTAAGGGGCACTTAGCTGACTGGGAGGGGATATAGCTGAATGATGACAGCAAGGGCTCTCAGGGTGGGGGCTGAGAGCATGCTGCCCTTCCCATATTGTTAAATAGGAGATGAGAAGGGCAAGTCATGATGCAGAAAAGGGAACATCACCTGGGCAGGGTGAGAAGCATGGGGGTTAGAGTATGAGAAAGGAGGGTAAGATTCTGCTCCTAGCTCTGCCTCTGAGTCACCTTCTGTTTTAAAACGCCTCCATCTGATGACAGTGTGCGCTGGGGTGTGGGAGGGCTGTCTGCAGACTGAGCGTCGGATCTGGGAGGGACATCTACAGACAGCGTGCACTGGAGTCTGGGAGGGACATCTACAGACCATGTGCGCTGGGGTCTGGGAAGGATGTCTGCAGACAGTGTGCGCTGGAGTCTGGGAGGGACATCTGCAGACAGTGTGCGCTGGAGTCTGGGAGGGACGTCTGCAGACAGTGTGCGCTGGGGTCTGGGAAGGACGTCTGCAGACAGTGTGCGCTGGGGTCTGGGAGGGACGTCCGCAGACTGCGCATTGAGTCTGGGAGGGACGTCTGCAGACAGTGTGCGCTGGAGTCTGGGAGGGACGTCTGCAGACAGTGTGCCCTAGAGTCTGGGAAGGACGTCTGCAGACTGCGCATTGGGTCTGGGAGGGACATCTGCAGACAGCATGCGCTGGAGTCTAGGAGGGATGTATGCGGACAGCATGCGCTGGAGTCTGGGAGGGATGTATGCGGACAGCATGCGCTGGAGTCTGGGAGGGACGTCTCTGTACAAATGTTGGACATCGTTGTGGGCAGTAACTCATCATAATTAAAAAAGTTATTGCATCCCAGTTCCTGAGGACACTGGTGTTACTCCAGGAATGAATTTGGCCTAAAAGGTTTCACACCTTTTTCTATGGCCACATTTACACTCAGGGTGGCAGCCGCCCTGCCAATCTGTGGCTCCAGTGGGAAGAGGCAGGAAACCCTCCAAACACAGGGGACTTCTATATCTGCATAGGGCTAGATTCTCTAGTGGCGCCACTCCATTGAAGTCAGTGGAGTTTGCAAACTTGTGGTAAAACTTGAGCAGGCTTTCCTGTGAAATTGTCAGTGTGGCTAGAGTCAGAGCTGGGCCAGTCTCATCCGAAGAGACAAATAAAACCCATTCAGGGTCGAGTTTGGTTCTGAAAATGCCTGAAGTTTCGGGAGGTTGCTTATTGCTTGCCAATGCATCTCCCCACCATTGCCGTCTGTGGGTCTGTCTCCCTGTCACCAGGCGCCAGGAGCTGCATGAACTCCGCCTTCTGCAGAAGGAAGAGCAGCGAGCCCAGAGCCAGCTGGAGCAGAAGCTCCATCAGCAGCGGGAGCAGATGTTCCGCCACATTGAGCAGGAAATGACGGTAACCACCTTAGCGGCTGTCAGCTGGGCCCTGCGAGTGGCGCTGCCAGGCCGGGCAGGCCCACAGCCCCTGGGGCAGCGTGCGACTGCTCTCATCTCCATGGCATAGTCGTATGACATTCAGAGCTTGGGGAACTGAAAATCATCATAGGTCTCAATCTCTCCTATTCCCAGTTCCCAATCCAGCACTGCTCTGGATCCCACATAGGACATGCTTAAGGTGATCATATTTCCCAAAGAGAAAACAGGACAGTGCATGGGGCTAGCCAAAGGTCCCCTTCCCCGGTGCAGGGCTAGCCTGAGCCGTCACCCAAGCCTCCCTCCCCATGCGGGGCTGGTGTCACTGCTCTCCTGAGTCCCCTTCCATGTGAGGGGCTGGCCTGAGCCCTGCCCTCCTTCCCCGCACTGCTCGCTCAAGCCCTGCTTGTTCCACACACAAACTCTGCCTCCTCCCTGTGCGGAGCTGGCATCACCCTTCTCCCGCCCCGCACATTCCTCCACACCCCACTTTTTTGACAAAGGTGGGTATTTTTCCTGTTTGATCTTGTTTGATCTAGTTGGCCAGAGCAAACCAGACAAATGCCCCCTTTTGCCACAAACTTCGGGCTGGCCAGCACAGGGCTTAAAAAAGGGACTGTCCCGGCCAAAACAGGACATATGATCACCCTAGACATGCTCCGTGACAGCTGCCTGAGGCGTGGGCCCCAACTTTCAAAGTCGCCTGAGGTTGGAGGGGCCTTCATTTCTCAGTGTCTGGCTTGAGATGCCCTGAGTCTGATTTCCAGAAGGGCTGAGGGTCATTGAAGTCCTTTGGCACTGCAGGCTCTCATCCCACCGGCAGATCAGGATCCCAGCAGTGTCCCAGGCTGGGCACACAAATCAGTGGTCACGTCTGAGAAAGCACCAGCCACAGCTGATAATCTGTTTGTTCACATGCTGTCAACATCTCCAGACACTTCCTTGGTCACATCCTGTGTTCTGTGGCTGTAAGCAGCCAGGACTGGGGCTCCTATGCACACTATGGTGAGACAAATAAATCATCATTTTCAGTGGGCTCTGCCAACATCCACCCTTTCTGAGCTCCTGGCGCAGGGGCCTGTGCTCTGCACAGAGTTCACCATCCCGCTGGAGACATGCACCGGCTCGTGTCCCCAGCGTTGTGTGGCTGTACTTCCCAGCGCCTCGAGGAACACCCAGTGTGGCAGGAGCCCAGAGGTGTGGAGCCAGGTGCTTGCCTAGGAACTGCAATCCCTGCAGTTCAGAGAGGCTGACGCTGCCTGGGGCTCAGCCGCTCTTATGTCCCCCAATATTATTTGATTCGGTGAGTGGGAGGAAAACGCATGTAAGCTCCCTGCTCTGCACACGCACAGAGTAAGAAGCAGTATTATGACCATGAGGTGGAGATCCTGGAGCGGCACCATCGGCAGGCCCGGGAGCGCCAGGAGCATGAGTTCACCACTAGGCTACGTGATGAGGCCAAGCGGCTGAAAGCCCTGCAGGAGAAGGACTATGGCAAGAAGCTGTCGGCCTTCAGGGGCAACAGGAGAGAGGTACCCCATGCGCAGAGACCCAGACCACAGAACCTACTGCCCCCGTGCCAGTGGGATCTTGATCTCCCTCCACCCCTCGCCAATGGGAACTAGGGATCATCCTCTCCCCCATTCCCCGAGCCAGTGGGAACTAGGGATCCTCTCCCTCCCCTGAGCCAATGGGAAGTAGGGATCTTCCCCCTTGCCAATGGGATCTAGGGATCTTCCCCCTCCCCCTCGCCAATGGGAACTAGTGATCCTCCCCCGCCCTTGAGCCAATGGGAACTGGGGATCCTCCCCCTCACCAATGGGAACTAGGGATCCTCCCCCTCCCTTGAGCCAATGGGAACTGGGGATCCTCCCCATCCTCTAAGCCAATAGGACCTCAGGATCCTTGTCTGCTGAGCCAAGGGGATCTAGGGGTAAGTGACAGACCCCCCAGAATCTGATTTGGAGACAGATAGAGACCTCTTTAATACTTTTAATTAAATAAATACTAACAAGCCAATGGGATCTAGAAATCTTTCTCCCCTCCCCTTCCCTTCCCCTCTCCCCTGAGCCAATGGGAACTACGGGTCCTTTTTCTGAAGCGATGACATTCAAGAATCCTGCTGCTCGTATTCTAAGCATCCTTCTTACTTAGCCAATCATATCTCTGCATCCCTTTCCATGTAGCTGGATCTAAGAATCTCTCTCTTAGCTAATAGGATCCAAGGATCCTTTTCCCAGAGTATAAGAATCCTGGTCACTGAGCCTATGACATCTAAGCTCAGGTGGCAAGTTTTCCCTGTGCCTAGTGCTGGGGTTATTTTCATGCTGTGGGTAACTCTGGGTCCCATGATGGTCCTTGTATTGCTGTTTCAGTACAAAGGCAGGATTTATAATGACCGGAGCCCAGAGGGCAAAGATCCCAGCCTCGATCTGTGCTGCAGGAATTGCTGTGTGAAATTCCTTGCCGTGCTGATGCAGGCAGTCAGAGCAGATGAGCAGGAACAGCCCCACTAGCCCTGTGGGTACTGACCCACAGGCACACGAGATAAGCAGGCTGATAAAGGGGGCAGGGCAGCCTAGACGCACGGCCACTGACCATAACAGGTCCCAGCTGATGGAGTTGGCACATGACAGCAGCCCCCCACAGCAACTGAGCTGGGGAATCTGCACTAGCCAGTTGATGAGCTAATGGGCTGCAATGGTTTTGAGAATTTGGATGCTCTGGGGCCTGACCCATATGTTTCCCTCTGGCAGGAGCAGAGATTTCTGCAGCAGCAGCAGGAGGAGCTAAACCTGGCCTTGCAGAAAGTCGTCCAGGAGCACAAGAAGAAAGTGACCTCTATCGAGTGGGAGTGCGTCAGCAAGATCCACAGCCTCAGGAGAGGTAGAGCTGAGCTCTGGGAGGGATAAGGGCTGGGATGCAGAGATAAGAGAAATGTCTGGCTGGAAGGGACCTTGGGAAGTCATCAAGTCCAGGCAGGAGTTATGACTTGGCAGAACTTGTGTCAGGGCAGGACCAAGTAAACCTGGATGAGGGGTCGGCAATCTTCGGCATGCGGCGCATCAGGGTAATCCGCTGGCATTTTGTTTACGTTGACTGTCTGTGTCCATGGCCGCCCGCAGCTCCCGGTGACTGAAGTTCACCATTCCCGGCCAATGGGAGCTGCGGGAAGAGGCGGTCAGCATGTCCCTGCAGCCCGCACCTCTTCCCATGTTATTCCTAAAGTGCAGCACCCAAAATTGTACACAGTCCTCCAGCTGAGGCCTCACCAATGGCAAGTAGAGTGGGACAATTACCTCCTATGCCTTACATACGATGCTCTGGTTAGTACACCCCAGAATGACAGTAGCGTTTTTCACAGCTACATCACATTGTTGTTGGGTTTGTGATCCAGGACAACCCAGCAAGATCCTTTTCGGCACTATGACGGCCTAGCCAGTTAGTGCCCATTTTGTAGTTGTGCATTTGATTTTTCCTTCGTACGTGTATTTTGCCCTTGACTGTATTGAATTTCATCTTGTTGATTTCAGACATTCTTCAATTGTCAAGGTCATTTTGATTCTAATCTGTCCTCCAACGTGCCAGCAACCCCTCCACTTGGGTTGATCCATCTGCACTTTTTATAGCTACTCTCTTCCATTAGCCAGTCATTAATGAGATATTGAATGCGCCAGACCAGGATGACTCCTACAGGCCCTACTAGCATCATAAGAACCTAAGACTGGCCATATGCGTCGACCGAGGTCCAGCTAGGCAGTTATCTGTCTTCGACAGTGGCCATCCAGGCTGCCCAGATGTGGGAATGAACAGAACGGCATAACCAATGATTCCATCTCGTGTCACTTCCCAGCTTTGGCAAACGAGGCTGAGGCACCATCCCTGCCCATCTGCCTAGATCACCATTTGATGGGCCGATCCCTCATAGAACTTATCTGTTCTTTGCACTTGTTTCTGTCTTGGCCTTCACAACATCTTCTGGCAAAGAGTTCCACAGGTTGTGTTGTGTGGAAAAATACTTCCTTCTGTTTGTTTTAAACCTGCTGTCTATTAATTTCATTTGGTGACCCATAGTTCTTGTGTTATGAGAAGGAGTAAATAATACTTCCTGATTTACTTTCTCCACATCAGTTATGATTTTATAGGCCTCAGTCATATCCCCCCAGTCATCTCTTTTCCAAGATGAAAAGTCTCGGTATTATTAATCTCTCCTCAAACGGATGCCATTCCATACCCCTAATCATTTCTGTTGCCCTTTTCTGAACCTTTTCCAATTCCAATACATCTTTTTTTGAGGTGGGGAAACCACATCTGCACACAGTATTCCAGATGTGGGTGTACCATGGATTTATATAGAGGCAATATAATATTTTCTGTTTTATTATCTATCCCTTTCTTAAAGATTCCCAACATTCTGTTCGCTTTTTTGACTGTCGCTGCACATTGAGTGGATGTTTTCAGAGAATTATCCACGACTCCAAAATCTTTCTTGAGTTTAACAGCTAATTTAGACTCCATCATTTTATATGTATAGTTGGGTTTATGTTTTCCAATGTGCATTACTTTGCATTTATCTACATTGAATTTCATCTGCCATTTTGTTGCCTAGTCACCCAATTTTGCGAGATCCTTTTGTAGCTGTTTGCAGTCTGCCTGGGATTCAACTATCTTGAGTAGTTTTGTATCATTTGCAAATTTTGCCATCTCACTGTTTACCCCTTTTTCCAGATCATTTATGAGTATGTTGAATAGGACTGGGCCCTGTACAGACCCCTGGGGGACACCACTATTTACCTCTCTCCATTCTGAAAACTGACCATTTATACCTACCGTTTTTTCCCTATCTTTTAACCAGTTACCAATCCATGAGAGAACCTTCTTTCTTATGCATGACAGCTCACTTTGTGTAAGAGCCTTTGGTGAGGGACCTTGTCAAAGGCTTTCTGGAAATCTAAGTACACTATATCCACTGGATTCCCCCTTGTCCACATGCTTGTTGATTTCCTCAAAGAATTCTAGCAGATTGGTGAGGCATGATTTCCCTTTACTAAAATCATGTTGATTCTTCCCCAACAAAGTATGTTCATCTATGTGTCTGACCATTTTGTTCTTCACTATCGTTTCAACCAGTTTGCCCAGTACTGAAGTCAGGCTTACTGGCCCTGTAATTGCTGGGATCACCTCTGGAGCCCTTTTTAAAAATTGGCATCACATTATCTATTTTCCAGTCATTTAGTACAAAATCTGATTTAAATGATAGGTTACAAACTACAGTTAGTAGTTCTGCAATTTCCCATTTGAGTTCCTTCAGAACTTGAGTGAATACCATCTGGTCCTGGTGACTTATTACTGTTTAGTTTATCAATTTGTTCCAAAACCTCCTCTAATGATACCTCAATCAGAGACAGTTCCTCAGATTTGTCAACTAAAAAGAATGGCTCAGGTTTGGGAACCACCCTTTCATCCTCAACCATAAAGACCGATGCAAAGAATTCATTTAGTTTCTCTGCAACGGCCTTTTTGTCCTTTAGTGATCCTTTAGCGTCTCGATCGTTCAGTGGCCCCACTGGTTGTTTAGCAAACTTCCAGCTTCTGATGTACATTTTAAATGTTTGCTATTATTTTTTGAGTCTTTGGCTAGCTGTTCTTCAAATTCTTTTTTGGCCTTCCTAATATATTTTTACACTTAATTTGACAGAGTTTATGCTCCTTTCTATTTTCCTCACTAGGATTTAACTTTCACTTTTTAAAGGATGCCTTTTTGCCTCTCACTGCTTCTTTTACTTTGTTGTTTAGCCATGGTGGCACTTTTTTGGTTCTCTTACTATGTTTTTTAATTTGGGGCATACATTTAAGTTGAGCCTCTATTATGGTGTCTTTAAAAAGTTTCCATGTAGCTTGCAGAGATTTTACTTTTGGTGCTGTACCTTTTAATTTCTGTTTCACTAACTTCCTCATTTTTGTGTAGTCCCCCTTTCCGAAATTAAATGCTACAGTGTGGGGCTGCTGTGGTGTTTTCCCCACCACAGGGATGTTAAATTTAATTATATTATGGCCACTATTACCAAGCAGTTCAGCTATATTCGCCTCTTGGACCAGATCCTGTGACCACTTAGGACTAAATCAAGAATTGCTTCTCTGCTTGTGGGTTCCAGGACTAGCCAATCCAAGAAGCAGTTATTTAAGGTGTCAAGAAACTTTATCTCTGCACCTCGTCCTGAGCTAACATGTACCCAGTCAGTATGAGGATAGTTGAAATCCCCCATTGTTACTGAATTTTTTATTTTAATAGCCTCTCTAATCTCCCTAAGCATTTCACAGTCACTATCACCATCCTGGTCAGTAATATATCCCTACTGCTATCTTTTGCTTATTCGAGCATGGATAATTCTCGAGATTCTATGGTAAAGTTTGGTTCATTTAAGATTTTTTACTTCATTTGATTCTACACTTTCTATCACATATAGTGCCCCTTCCCCACCAGCACAACCTGTTCTGTCCTTCTGATATATTTTGTACCCTGGGATTACTGTGTCCCATTGCATATCCTCATTCCACCAAGTTTCTGTGATGCCTATTGCATTAATATCCTCATTTAACACGAGGCACTCTAGTTCACCCATCTTATTATTTAGACTTCTAGCATTTGTATATAAGCACTTTAAAAACTTGTCACTTTTTAGCTGTCTGCCATTACATGATCTAATTGAATGGGACTTTTTTCATTTGACTCTTTCTCATCAGATCCTGTCTGTATTTCATCATTTTCCATCCTCTCCTCCTTACTAGGACATAGAGAATCTCCATTAAGAGACCCTCCCCTAAGGGGTGTCTCTGTCCAAACCACGTGCTCCCCTGCACCTGTCGGCTTTCCCCCAGCCCTTAGTTTAAAAACTGCTCTACAACCTTTTTAATGTTAAATGCCAGCAATCTGGTTCCATTTTGGTTTAGGTGGAACCCATCCTTCCTGTATAGGCTCCCCCTTTCCCAAAAGTTTCCCCAGTTCCTAATCAATCTAAATCTCTCCTCCCTACACCATCATCTCAGCTACACATTGAGACCCTGCAGTTCTGCCTGTCTCACTGGCCCTTCGTATGGAACAGGGAGTATGTCGGAGAATGCAGCCATGGAGGTCCTGGACATCAGTCTCTTACCTAGCAGCCTAAATTGGGCCTCCAGAACGTCTCTCTTACCTTTCCCTATGTCACTGGTGCCTACTTGTACCACGACCGCTGGCTCCTCCCCAGCACTACACATAAGTCTGTCTAAATGTCTCGAGAGATCCGCAACCTTCACACCAAGCAGGCAAGTCACCATGCGGTTCTCTTGGTCATCGCAAACCCAGCTATCTACGTTTCTAATGATCGAATCCCCCATTACAAACACCTGCCTTTTTCTAATGATTGGAGTTCTCTCCCCTGGAGAGGTATCCTCGGTGCGAGAGGATATCACAACATCGTCTGGAAGGAGGGTCCCAACTATGGGATCATTTCCCTCTGCTCCAGTTGGATATTCTCCTTCCCTGACACTTTTCTCCTCCTCTTCAACAGCACAGAGGCTGTCAGACCGGGGATGGGACTGTTCTACTGAGTCCCGGAAAGTCTCATCTATGTACCTCTCTGTCTCCCTTAGCTCCTCCAGTTCAGCCACTCTGGTCTCCAAAGCCCATACATGGTCTGTGAGGGCCAGGAGCTCCTTGCACTGAATGCACACAAACGCCACCTGCCCACAATCATACATGCTGCATTGGGTGCAATAAACTGGGTAGCCCCCACTCTGTCACTGGACGTCTGCCTGCATTTTCTTTATACTCCTGCAGCTCATTCCTTTGTTAATGTTTTGTTTTTATCAGGGAGTGTTTTTGGTTTTAAGTTTAAAGAATTTTAAGTGTATCTAGCCCCACACACAATCCCCCTCTAAAGCAAACACACCACAGACACAAACACACACACTACAGACAACAAACTTACCCCAAGGGTCCCGTAATCGCTCCTCCTTCACCTGGAGAACTCGCAAAACTCCCCTGTGAGCCACTCCTGGCCACTAGCTTCTCTGGTCGCTTAGGAGGGGTTTTTTAAAGCCCTGGTCTTCCTGAGAAGCCCCGCCCCCTGGTTAAGGGTGGATGGGTGCTAAAGGGCTGAGGGATCACAGCCTCCTTAAGAAGCTCTCAGCCTTGCCTAGCAGGCCACTAGGCTCAGCCTGCCCCAAACAAACAGACCACATGGTATATTTCAATCAAGCAACAAGCACACCATGCCCTCATTCATCCTTCTTAAACATGAGAGACCAGAACTGCACACAGTATTCCAGATGAGGTCTCACCAGTGCCTTGTATAACAGTACTAACACCTCCTTACCTCTACTGGAAATACCTCGCCTGATGCATCCTAAAACCGCATTAGCTTTTTTAACGGCCATATAACATTGGCAGCTCATAGTCATCCTGTGATCAAACAATACTCCGAGGTCCTTCTCCTCCTCTGTTACTTCCAACTGATGTGTCCCCAATTTATCATCAAAATTCTTGTTATTAATCCCTAAATGCATGACCTTGCACTTTTCACTATTAAATTTCATCCTATTACTATTACTCCAATTTACAAGGTGGTCCAGATCTTCCTGTATTGTATCCCGGTCCTTCTCCGTGTTGGCAATACCCCCCAGCTTTGTGTCATCCGCAAACTTTATTAGCACATTCCACTTTTGTGCCAAGATATAATTAAAAGATAATAAGAGATGGTCCCTAAAACCGATCACTGAGGAACTCCACTAGTAACCTCCTTCCAACCTGACAGTTACCTTTAGTATGACCTGTTGTAGTCTCCCTTTAACAGTTCCTTATCCACCTTTCAATTTTCATATTGATCCTCATCTTTTCCAATTTAACTAATAATTCCCCCATGTGGAACCATGTCAAATGCCTAACAGAAAGCGAGGTAAATTAGACCCCACTGCATTTCTTTCTGTCTAAAAATCTGTTACCTTCTCAAAGGAGGAGATCAGGTTGGTTTGGCACGATCTACCTTCTGTAAAACCATATTGTATTTTGTCCCAAATTACCATTGACGTCAAATGTCCTTAACTATTTTCGCTCTTCAAAATATTTTTTCCAAGACCTTGCGTACTACAGATGTCAAATAACAGGTCTATAGTTACTCGGATCACTTTTTTTCCCTTCTTAAAAATAGAACTATGTTAGCAATTCTCAGTCATATGGTACACGCCCCTGAGTTTACTGATGTCATTAAGAATCTCTTGCTAATGGGCTTGTAATTTCATATGCAGTTCCTGTCATATTTTTGGATAAGATTATCTGGGCCCTCTGATTTTGTCCCATTAAGCTGTTCGAGTTTGGCTTCTACCTCGGATGTGGTAATATCTACCTCCATATCCTCATTCCCATTTGTCATCCTACCATTATCCCTAAGCTTCTGAGGTCCCTTCCAACCCTGAGATTCTATGATTCTATGATCCGGCTCGTCAGGGTTTTCAATCCAGCCTGCGGGATTGCCAGCCCAGTGGTGCAGTGGGGCTAAGGCAAGCAACCTGCCTGCCCTGGCCCTGTGCTGCTCCCGGAAGCAGCTGGCACCATGTCCCTGCAGCCCCTGGGAAAGCAGGGGGGTGGGAAGAGGGCTCCATGCACTGCCCTTGCCTGCAGGCACCGCCCACCCACGCAGCTCCCATTGGCCGGGAACAGGGAACTGCGGCCAGTGGGAGTGGTACCTGCACTTAGTTACCTGCAGGCGAGGGTAGCACACAGTGGAGCCACCTTCCCCACCCGCACCCCCAGGAGCCACTGCCAGATACGCTGGCCACTTCCAGGAGCAGCGCGGGGCCAGGGCAGGCAGGGAGCCTGCTTTAGCTCTGCTGCGCACTGTTGCCATCCCGGAGCTGCTCGAGGTAAGAGGCGCCGAGCAGAGCCTGCACCTCAAACCGCTCCTGCACCCTGCACCCCAACCCCCTGCCCTGAGCCCCCACCTGCAGACCGCACACTGCCCCATACCCTGCACTCCCTCCTGCACCCAGCCTCCTGTCCCAGCCCTACATTCATGGCCCTGTATACAATATACCCACCCAAATGTAGCCCTCGGGCCAAAAAGTTTGCCACCCCATCCTAGCGTATTTAAAGACCCTCGTCTTCACGCTGGTGTAGAGGGAGAAGGTGCATCAGGGCTGTACAGCTCTGGGGAGTCAGCTACACATAGGAGTTATGTGGCTATTCACTGCCCAGGGCAAAACCCACCAGACATGCTGGCTGCTGAGGGAGAGCCAGGGGACTGCTGAGGGCTCGGTAGGGGGTGGGGTGCTAGGTGGGACTCTGACGAAAGAAGGGATGAGACCAGGGACCTGAGGGCACTTCTCTGCCCTCCCCAGCCCGGGAGGCCGTGGTGTGGAGCATGGAGCAAGGTCACCTGCAGGAGAAGTATCATCTCTTCAAGCAGCAGGCGAAGGAGCAGTACTCACTTCAGCGGCAGCAGCTCAGCAAGCGGCATGAGAAGGTGAGTGCAGGGCTGGCTGCCGTGTGGTTGGCACCCATAGCCATGGAACCAATGGAGGCTGGACCAGTGGGATTCTAGTGTGGTTGATGTCAACAGGGACGGACTAGAGCCACCTGGGCCAGTGGGACACAGGAGCCCTGGGGGGCAGCATGCTCAGCCCCAGAGCAGCGCTCTCCCTCCCCACACAGCCTCCTCCCTCGGCTGCCCTGCCCCTGCCCCTGCCTTCCCGCTCCTCCAGGGCTCCGGTTCTAACCCAGGCTGGGCTCCTGTCTGGGGCTCTGGGCTACGGATGAAAGAGGATCCTGTAGTGGGGCAGGAGGGAGCCCAGCAGCCAAGCTCTCCTCTCCTCTCAGCTCAGCTCCAGCCCACCACTCCCTATCCAGGCCTGGCAGAGGGGAAGCCAGCCTGGGAGGGGACAATTCTGCTATCGCCTGCTTGGGGCCCCCTTCTTGGGGCCATGCGAAGGTGGCAAGCAGGAGGAAGGGGTAACGGTGGGTCACTTTCTAAGCACTCAGGCCTGTCCCATCCCGGTGGCCGGCCCCTGATACCTGTGCACGCCTCTCCGGTAGGAAACTGAGCGGATGAGCCGCTTCCACCTCCTCCTGCTGGACGAGCTGAGGAACCAGCAGGTGCAGCAGCAAGCTCAACTGCTGAAAACCCAGCGCGGGGATGCCAAGCTCCGCTTAGCCATGTTCAAGGAGAGTCTGAAGATCCAGGAGGTGATGGGCGCTGAGCAGAAGAACAGGACCAAGCAGGTACTGACCCCCAGCAGTCCCCACGCCCGCCAAGTGCCTTCTCCAGAGAGGGCGGCAGGGCCCCAGCATGGCCAAAGGCTGCTGCCAGCGCAGAGCCTGCGTAACCAGGGCACTGAGGAGATGCCTGGGAGCCAGGGAGAGGACGACGCCGTCTCAGCTGTGGGCCCAGGGACAGAGCCACTGCACAGCTCGCGGCCCAGAGCTGAGTGAGCCCTGTGGCTGGAGAATGTCCCCTCTGCTAGGAGGGAAGGACAAGAGAGTCCATGGGATGAAGTCACCAGCAGCTGGCCTTCTGCTGAACCCCCCAGCACATGGGCTCCCCGAGCTGCAGGTTCCTGGAGCTCCACTTCCCTCCCGGCTCTGCGCTGAATGGCCTTGCTGAGGCTGCCAGCCAGGCCTTGGGCATCCTGCAGGGGATGCAGCATCTGGCCAGCAGCATCCACGTCCCAGCGGTGTGTAAGTGGGGGATTGGGCCCGCTATTGGGGGGAACTTTCCTGGCTCACACACGACCCAGGTGAAGTGGGCTGGCGAAAGGATCCGAGTCCTCGCTCCCACTCCCTTTACCCAGGGTCCTGCCTGACCTTGAGGGCTCCCCTTCCATCTCCTGGGTGGCAGAGTCCTCGTAACCCTGACAAGGCTGGGCCCAGGGTTCCTGGGGGGCTCAACCCCCAACATTGTCATGGTCACTTAGGGCAGGGGCTAGGGTGTCCCCACTCCAGGGTGCTCTCTCTGCACTGGGCATTTCTCTGACCCACTGATCATTACAGACAGTTCAAAGCAAATATGATTTATTAAACAGCAACCAATTTAAAAATAAAGAAAAATGGGAAAGGTGAAAGGAAAACCCGTCACCCCGCTCTGTGGCCCGGAGACATCACAACCAGCGTCTCTGGGATGTCAAAGTTCAGTCTGCTCCTCACACGTCCCAGGCTCTGGCTGTGCTGCAGGGATGCTGCGGGTCGGACTCTTGCTCTGGTGGTGGCCTCACGCCCTCAGGTTCTAGGTGGTAGGACCCTTCTGCTCAGCTTCGCTCCTGCCCCGTTGGGGTTATGATCCCCCTCCACGTCCGGCCTGCAGGGCCTCTGGGCTGGGAGGTGTCTCCTTGTGCTGGGCCCACTGCCCAGGGTCCTCTGTGCTCTACCCAGCTGCTCACTGCACCTGGCTCCGGACTGCTCCAGCCCCCTGGGCTACTTTTTCTGGCCCCTTTGGGTGCTGCAGCTCTGCTCCCAGCACAGGTCTGCTCCCTGGGCTGCTGCTGTGGTTCTCTCTGGCTCTGGCTGGCACAGCTCTGCTCCCCAGTTCAGCTTGGCCCCGCTCTCGCCTTAGCTGGGGCCCATTCTGCCACCTCACACGTAGGACATCCCCCTCCTCCTGCCAGCCTACTGACTGCTTCATTAGCCTACGCATCCTGCCAATCAGGCTGACCTCTCCCCATTGCTCCCGGGGACTGAGGGCTGTGCTGAGCAGGGCGAGGGGTACAGATGCTGCCAGGAAGGGCCCACGCTCGCCCCAGGACTCAGGCAGTGGTTCCCCAAGCCCTGGGGCACTGGCCGGGACTGTGACCCCTTTGCTGCAGCTGAGTGTAATGCAGGTTGCCCACCTGCTTCCCGCAGTTCCTGCAGCAAGAGGAGGGGCGCCAGCGGGCAGAGGTGCAGCTACAGCAGCAGCAGCACAAGGAGCAGCTCCAGGACCTGCAGCAGCATCTGGCTGAGAACCTGAGTGAGCTGGAGCAGTTGCAGGTGAGTTCGAGCAGCGTCTGGGCAACTCGCCATCCTGCTCCCGTCCCCCTTCACCGGTCACGGGGGGTGCATGTGTGTGGAGCTCTTCCCCCCGCCCCGCCAGCCCAGACGGCTGGTGTGGGGCAGAGTCCCTCTGAAGCGGGACCATCCAACTGGCCCTTGCAGGTGTCAGCGTTTGCAGGCCTGGCGGCTGTGCCAAGGGCCCCGGGGCCTGGCATGGATTTGATCTGCGTCACGATCCCAGACCCTGGCAGGGCCATTTCCGGTCACTGCCTGTTGCCCGAGTTTGTGGCGTGTAATTGCTCTTGCCTCATGTCTCCCCCAGACTGAGAAGCTCCGCCTGCTGGTCGAACAGGAGAAGAAGCAGCTGAAGGGGCTGGACGACGAACACACCCTGGAGCTGAGCGAGTGGAAACAGCGGCTCGCTACCCGCAAAGAAGTGAGCCTCCTGAGCACCTCCCGCCAGAGCCGGGGCGATCGCATCACTGGGGCGGGGGGTGCGCAGCAGCCCCGAGCATCCCTGCAAAGGGGGATGGGTTCTAGGCCCAGCTGTGCCACAGACCCTGTGGGAACCTCACCCAAGGTCCTTCGCCGTGCTGTGCCACAGCGTCTCCAGCTGCACTGCGGGGGGACAGACCCTGACCTGCTGGGAAGGGGCTGGTGCTTGGGAGCAGCTTCGATGCTGCAGAGAGAGGGGGACCACGGAAGTAGCTCAGCAGAGCTCTTGAGCCTGCTCCCTACCTTCACACACAACTTATGCCCACTAGCTTCGGCTCAATCGAATCTTTGAATGAAACCTGCTTAGAGCCATGTTCACCTCTCCCGGCTTCAGGCACCCAGCCTAGCCTTAGCTGCCAGCTGTGGCGACTCTCTCATTTATCTGCCCACTGCTGCTTTGAACCCAGAATCTCCCTGCTGGGGCAGGGAAAGGGCCTTCGCTGTAAGACTGGCCAAACAGGCTTCACTGGTCAGCAGCCACAGGGGTCCCAATGGTGCAACTCCCTGGGCCTGCCCAGGGGCTCCAAACTGCGCGGCCTATAACCTGAAATGCTTTGTTCCCGTGTCTGCTCTAGATGCTTGAGGAGGCGCTGGCTCATGTGAACCCGCTGCAGCAGAAGGAGCTGCACCGTGGCAGCGAATCAGGCAGCAGGATATCCCGGTTCTTCCACTTCCCTTCCTGACAGCCTGCGTAGGAGTGGGGACGGCCAGCACGGGCCCTAAGCTCCTTCTCCCCGTGAGCTGCAGAACAGCTTGGCCAGAGCAGAGACGGTGCCTGAGAGCTGCCAGCAGAAAATCCCTCCTGTACCTCTAGTCAGTGGGTTTGATCAAGGTGCCTGTCAACCAGAAAGGCCACGTGACAATGCCAAGGAGCTCTGGGGGGGCTGCTCTCTGCAGTGACACTGCCAGGGGAACCCCAGGCCTAGAGCTCTGCAGTCAGTAGGGCAAGACAAGCAGAGACACGTGGCATGTAGTGGTGGGCAGAAGAGAAGACAAGTGCATCTCAGGCAGTTGGACACGGAGCCTGTAGGGATGTGGGGCAATCCATTAATACGATCAGCTGGAGGAGAAGATTCACTTGCGTAAGCCTTCACCCAGCTGAGTACATTCCACTCCCAAAGTTGTGAGACTGAACTCCTGCTGCCCTCCGGGCTGGGGGTGGGGCTGTTATAGCTTACGGCAGGGGCAGGCCATTATTTGTTCTCAACGTCTACATTTCTTGGTCAAGGATTAGTCAAGGTCCAGACTCCAGAAAAAAATAATTTAAAAAGTCCAATGATGATAAGTAAATAAGATTTCAGGGTCTGTTCCAAAGCATCTGGTGGTCTGGATTTGGCCCACGGTCTGCCTGTTGACTACCCCTGCCTTACTGAAACCCATGATGACAAAGCCAGGCCTTGGAGCAGCCTGGCAGGAGGAGCACTACACTCGCTGTTTTTAATTCAAGGTGCCGAGTGTCTGTGCAGTCCATTGACCACACGTGGGTTTATTAGTTCTCTGAACTCTGGCCGCTGGCACTTAGGCACATGAGTGTACAGCCAGAATTGTAGGGAGCACCCACGAGGAGCTAACAATGAGCTTGTGCTGAACCATCAACACTGAGCTTAACCAAAACACCATCAACACGTTTTTTTATTGGGAACAAAACCAAGCCCCCAACTCCAAACCTTGCTTGTCCCTAATTTAAGGAGAAACCTGTGTCTGAGGGGAGAGACTATGGGTTTTGACAAAGCAGCTGTAATGACACTGGTTCTCCAAGGCAGGGCTGGTGTGTTTCCTCCAGCTGGTGAGGAAGGTCCTGAAACACAAGTCCTTGTATCAGAGGTGTGGTACGAGGCCCAAGACCTGAGCTAAAGTAATGGTCAAAACTTTGCTGATATAAAACAAAGTTAAGTTGTGAGCCAGAGGCAGGCCCTGCTCACAGAATCTGGCAAAAAGAGGGCTGATGCTGCAAACCCACACATACCTAAAAGGTACACTGCCCAAGCAATGTAAACACGTGCCAGGTTGGTACCAGAACCCTCCAGCACAAGCACATTCCACACAGATAACAAGGAACAGGCTGACCCACCCTAAAGAGAGGGTCAAAAGGATAATATGAGGGCTAGAGTTGTTTTGTTCGAACCAACATGTGCAAGATGAGAGGTGGCACCTTACTACCTAGAGGGGTTGTACCTCAATGTGTCAGGAGTGAGGTGTAACTTTTGTACCTGTGTATAAAAATGGACCTCTGAGGGGTTGGCTTTATCTGGCCTGGGGGCAGGGGTAAGTCCTGCCACTGACTGAGCCGGTCCGTTGCCAGGGCTATGTACTAGCGCAACTGTAGACATCTGATCTGGGGAGCTAGAGACTGTGTTTTGTGTGGCAATAAACCTGGCCGGTGCCTTCGTACCTTATCGGCATCTGTGGTCGTTGGGGGTTCTCTCGGGGTCTGCTGTGCCAGCGATCTGTGCAGAGTTGGGGCAGCACACAGGGGGAACACACACATGCAGCCAACGGTTATCAACATTGGACAGAGCAGAGTATCACACCAGTGCTGTCTGATGCCAGAAGGTACACAGGTTACTCAGGCAAACTTGTCTCCCAACATGTGCCAAAGAAAAGTGTGACATTAAAACAGCTGAGAGGTACATGCATGGGGAGAGTAAGAATTTTCCTTCTTTTGTGCTTTGGCCGGTAAGTTTGCCTAATGACCTCGCCCGGCTGCCTTCGCAAGCGCAACAACTAGGGGTAACATTTCCAAAAGTACACAAGCAACTAAAGAGTTTAAGGCCCAATGAACAAGTCCCAGCTCCTCCCATAATCTGCAGTAGTCCTGTTACAGTCCATACAGCACATGACATTCTGCATCAGCTGGAGCTGGTGTGTGTGTGTGTGGGGGGGGGTCTCATGCTGAATTCCACTTGCTTAAAGGCTAGTGACTGTTGCTACTCATAGCCGCAGCTACTGCAATGTTGGGAAAGAGGATTGTAGGGTTGCCAGCTGTCCAGTTTTTGACCAGACCGCCCAGCTGAAAAGGGACCCTGGATGCTCCAGTCAGCACCACCGACCGGGCTGCTAAAAGTCCACCCGGCGGGGCTAGGGCAGGCTAGTCCCAACCTGTCCTGGCACCACACTGCGCCCTGGAAGCAGCCAGCAAGTTCGGCTGCTAGGTGTGTGCCTAGGGGTGTCACAAGACTCCGTGAGCTGACCCTGCTCAAAACACCAGTTCCATATTCCCATTGGCCAGGAACCGCAGCCAATGGGAGCTGGGAGGGCGGTGCCTGCCAAAAAGACCAGCACAGGGAGTCTCCTGCCCCCAACAGGAACCGGACCTGCTGGATGCTTCCAGGGCACAGCACAGAGCCACGACAGGCAGGGAGCCTGCCTTAGCCCCACTGCACCGCTGCCTGGGAGCTGCCCAAAGTAAGCCTACACCCCAACCTCGAGCTCCTTCCCACACCCTGAACCGCACATCCCCAGTGCACCCAAGCCCACACCCCCAGCCCATACCCTCCCCCCAACTCCCTGTCTCAACCCATAGCCCCCTCCTGCACTCTGAATTTCTCAGCCCCACTCCCCAGCCTGGAGCTCCCTCCTGCACCACAAACCGCTCATCCCCTGCCCCACCCCAGAGCCTGCATCCCCAGCCAGAGCCCTCACACCCTCCCACACCCCTCGCCCCAGCTCAGTGAGTGAGGGTGGGGGAGCGTGAGCCCCTGAGGGAGGGGGAAATGTAATGAGCAGGCGGCAGGGCCTCAGGGAAGGGGTGGGGCATTTGGTTTTGTGCAATCAGAAAATTGGCAATCCTAGCTGATTGCTCCCATGGGGCTCTGGGCTGGGGCCACCACTGGAGTGTTAAGGGAGCTAGGACATTGACACTCAAGTAGGGCTCAGCAAAAGGGTAACTGCTGGCACTTACCTCATGCACTCCAGGCCAGTGGCTGAATCCAGAGATGGCAGCAAGTCTCCTGAGACCCTAGCTGACCACAGCCACTGCAGTGCACAATGTAAGTGCTGCCAGGTTGTGAAACAGAGCATCAGGGTTGGAAGGGACCTCAGGAGGTATCTAGTCCAACCCCCTGCTCAAAGCAGGACCAACTCCAACTAAATCATCCCAGCCAGGGCTTTGTCAAGCCTGGCCGTACAGACCTCTAAGGAAGGAGATTCCACCACCTCCCTAGGGAACCCATTCCAGTGCTTCACCACCCTCCTAGTGAAATAGTGTTTCCTGATATCCAACCTAAACCTCCCACACTGCAACTTGAGACCATTGCTCCTTGTTCTGTCATCTGCCACCACTGAGAACAACTGAGATCCATCCTCTTTGGAATCCCCTTCAGGTAGTTGAAAGCAGCTGTCAAATCCCCCCTCACTCTTCTGCAGACTAAACAATCCCAGTTCCCTCAGCCTCTCCTCGTAAGCCATGTGCTCCAGTCCCCTAACCATTTTTGTTGCCCTCCGCTGGACTCTTTCCAATTTGTCCACATCCTTTCTGTAGTGGGGGGACCAAAACTGGACACAATACTCCAGATGTGGCCTCACCAGTGCTGAATAGAGGGGAATAATCACTTCTCTCCATCTGTTCGCAATGCTTCTACTAATGCAGCCCGATATGCCATTGGCCTTCTTGGCAACAAGGGTACACTGATCTCCCAGCAGTGCCCCAATCCGCTGTCTGCACGGAGTTCAACTAGTGATGGACAAGGCACTACTTACTGCCAGACACCGCTCCTCTAGCCCCAGGCACTGCCAGCTCCACTGAGAATAGAACAGCACCCCCTGGTGGGGGACAGGGTTGCTCAGACTTCTCTGCCTGATTTACTTCAGTAGAAGTGAAGGTGTTTCTCACTGCACAACCAGCAGCATGAACAGATGCATGTTCCCCTGGGATTGCATGTGGGGCTCAGGCCAGCAGCCTCGAATTCTGCTGCTTAGTGGAGCTGGTCTCGTGTATACAGATGGGACTGGATATGCACAGCCCAGGAGGTACATTGAACTGGGTCTACCTATACATCACAACTACATTTCCTGGTGGGGAGAGCCGAAGCCTGAGTCCAGTGGAGCACTGTGAGGTTATAGCTCAGGTCACGGCTATACATATGCCAGGACTATGCACTCGAGAACTCTGCAGCACACCTGTATGTTGGCATCACTTCTTGTTTACTCCAGTTAGGAGAATGGACAAAGGCAGTTGATGCTAAGTCTACCAATGCAACCTCTTCAGGTACCCGGATGTCTGTTTCCAGAGGTTCAGGAAGGAATTCAGTCCAATGCTGCACCTATCGCATTGTTTTACTCTTCTCTGCTTCACCACCTCCCAGCACCATGAATTCTGAAACGATGAGGGAGATGCAGTGGGGTTTGTTCTACCCCTGGGAAATCCAGTCTCCCCCCAACAAAGCAGAGCCCCCAAAATCTGAACCAATATTGCAGTTTATTATTTTTTTAAAAAAAGCTCTGTACAAAATAGGTAAAATAATTTCAGAGAGATCCTAATAATGTGTAAAGCAATGAGACAATATAGTTAAGGGGGTAAAAACCCAGTAATTACAACCGGTCCTATGTACAGAAAGTGAGAGCTGTGTTATAACAGACAGGTGGGGATACACTGGAGAGTTCTTTGCTCTAGCAGTGGCTATGGCATGAAGCAGCATGAATCTGTGGGTCATTGTTCCCATCTAAAAAGACAAGGGAGACAGTTTGATGGTTCAGAGAAGGCTCTGGTTCCCATGGAAGCACAAGAGTAGCAATCCCCATCTGCCTGAGTGACCCTAAGAGCCCAGGTTTGGAGAGGCAGGTGTCCATGATTCATACAAGGTGTTCTGAGAAATCCCATTGATGTCGCTGGCAGGGGAGAGACGCAGTCATGCCACTCACTGAAACAAATGGCTAGTCTCGTGGCGGGACGAAGAGCTCCTGTCCTATCAGAGCAGCCAGAGCGCCCTGCTTAGCCCATGTGGCACGTCAATCTCCTTGCTTCACAAGGACATCAGACAGGTCCTCTACCCCCTCCAGCATCAGATTCTGAAAAGGAGAGGAAACCTGTTAGTTCTACAAGCCAGACTCTTCCCACCAGAGACCACCATAGCCAGCCCACAGGAAAGCTGTTACTGACAGGTTACAACGGCACGGGTAGTCGAACTAGTCATGAGCCTAGTCTGCTCTGACTTCCAGCTTTGTACCTAGAACCGTCCCTAGGGTGGAACCATCTTAGAGTCACTGCCGAAAAGCCAACTTGCTTATTTCTTATCAGTACATAGGAAACTGAATTAAAAACCCCACAGCACAGAAGTGATGTTCAAAACAAAGTGCAGGGTCTGAGCTAAGCCACCAGAAGACAGGGTGAAAGGCCAAATTCAAACCTTAAATCAAGACCAATGTGTTCATTTCTGGATTAATAACCACCTCAAAGAGGACGCAGGAGTAAGCAGAGAGCCTCCAACAAGGACTTGAAGACAGGATTGATCAGCAAAGAAAGCTACAGCTTGGAAGTCAGAAAGCATAGGCATGAAAAGAGAATTGCAAAATTCAAGCTGAGTTAGCCTTTGCAAAGGAAATTACAGCAGTAAAAAAAAGTTCTTTGGTCAAAAAAAAAAAAAACCAAGAAGAAAGGAGGGGTTGCTATGAAACATCTGAGGAGTGAAGTTCTGGAACAGCCTCCCAAGGGGAACAGTGGGAGCAAAAAACCTACCTGGCTTCAAGACTGTTCTTGATAAGTTTATGGAGGAGGTGGCCTGATGGTGCTGCCTACAATGGCACGCAGCCAATCTGTGACTGCGAGCAGCAACTATCCCCAGCGGCCAGTGATGGGACACTAGCTGGAGTGGGCTCTGAGCTACTGCAGAGAATTCTTTCCCAGGTGTCTGGCTGGTGGGCCTTACCAACATAGAACTTTTGGACCCAGCACCCCACCTCTTTCACTGACTGCTCCCTGCAGGCCCAGTGGGATTCATCGGAGTTGCCCAGCATTACACGCAGACACTGTGCTCACCTTTTCATTTGCCAAGTGCAAGAGGCAGGCAAAGGCCAGTGGCACAGAGAGGTTCTGAGCCATCACGGAAGGTAGTCTGCAAAAAAACAGCCAAAGGGAGGGAGGTGGTTACATAGACAGCGGGAGCCTACATATTAGACACCAGTGATGGGACATACTGGTGAGCCAGTGGAGGCTGGTTAAGTGAGTGACAGATCCTTCACCACTCTCCACCTTTTCTTGTTTCTCACTAAGGAGACCAAAACCTCTCCCCTTGAGGGCCTCACCTGGGCTGAGGGGTGAGCAGACTCTCTGATCGACATTCAGCAACCAGAACTGGAGATCAAGCTATCCCCAGCTGCAGCAGATGGGAGAGCTTCACACTGCAGCCAAGACATTCAGGGTATGCTACACTGCCATGAAGCACCCACGGCTGGCCCATGGCTCAGCCTCAGGGGCTATAAAATGGCAGTGTGGACCTTTGGGATCTGGGCGGAGGGAGGGTCCCAGAACCCAGCTTCCAGCCTGATTTTGTCAGCAGACATGGGGCAGCTGCAGGTGTTGCATTGCAGTGTACATATACCCACCTCGGAGGCCACTCCCTGTTCAGACTGACACCCCTCGGTGTAAAAGCCAAGTGCAACATTATCCCACCAGGGGACAGATGGAGAGTTAGTAGGGAACACCCAGGATTCATCCAGAGGCTTGCAGCAGCAGCACATCTGATTCAGTGGCTTGCAGCCATGGCGCAGCAGGCCCTCTCTAGGAGGGGCCTCTATCCCCACGTACCTGTGAAGCAGATCTTTTGTGATGCCACTGAAGACCTTCTTGCCTACTAGCGTTACAGAGTCAGTCTCCTTCTCTGCGACTTCATTCTGCTTCAGCAAAGGGAGGAAAAGCAGGTAGTCAGACACAGGCAGGTCAGGGTGCTCACCAGGACTACGCCAGGAAAGCCTCACCCCAGGAGTCCAGGTCTTTGCTTTTCCAGACATGAGCAACCCAAAGATGCATCATAAAGGAGTCTCACACAGCTTCTTCTGAAAGGTGCCATCTTCTCTCCTAAGGCTGCCAGGGACAGTCTGGCCCCTTGAGGAGCCACGTGCATTGATCTGAAGCCCTCCCTGGGCCACATCAGCATGAGAGAAAGGGACCAAAGCTGAGAGCCTGGCTGTGGAGCTCCTACACTGAACACGACAATCCTGGCAGTGCAGGCAGGGTCGCGCTGAATGGGCTACTTTACCCAACATTCCGGATCCCCCAGGGCTGGGTAAGGTGCCTGCTAGTAGCACCACAGAGACACTTTGGCTGGGAATGCAGTGGAATCAGCCAGCCAGGTCACTAGAGTGCAGAGGGAGGCCTGAGAAGGGGCTGTCAAGCTGGTACGCAGGTGGGTGGCCAGCCAGGGACGGCTGCTTTGGGTTCTCCTTGCACTCACCTCTGCCTCAACCTGGTCCTTCTGCACATCAGTCAGGAGGTCCCACATGGTCCGTTTTAGCCTCTTCATGTCCATCTTTTTGGCCGTTTTTGCATAATGAATTTCTATCTTATTCACCTGAAGGTAGACATGCAGGGTGAGAAGGGTGGTGAGAAAGGGGGAAGGAATAGCTCAGTGGTTTGAGCATTGGCCTGCTAAACCCAGGGTTGTGAGTTCAATCCTTGAGGGGCCATTTAGGGATCTGGGGCAAAAAATCTGTCAGGGGCAGTAATTGGCCCTGCTAGTGAAGGCAGGGGACTGGACTCGATGACCTTTCAAGGTCCCTTCCAGCTCTACGAGATAGATAGGTATACCTCCATATTAAAAAGCAGCAGCATCCCCAGACAAGCAGAAGTGTGTCAAACTGACCAGAGAGCTGAGTCCAGCAGGATCCCTTCTCTGGGCGGTTTGGAGGGCATGATGCTACTGGATGGAGCACAGCAACCAGTTAGTCCCTGTGCTTCAACATGCCGGCCCGTTCCGAACACGGCCCCCAGGCCTAGGCAGTGAGGCCTGAAGGAAGCCTGCTCCATCCCACAGAGAGCTTTCCGTCCATGGGCCTCCTGCAGCTGGAGCTTCAGATTAGCTCCTCCCCTGGCCAGCAGCTTGCTACAAGAGCACACAAGGAGCTTCATTGCTCTCCAGGGCTCCAGCCCACCCTGTAAGCTCAGGACTAACCCCGAAGATGCTCAGCCAAATACCAGCCGGGGCCGTACAGGCAGCAGGCCAGTTCTTACCTTCTGTGGCTCAGCAACAAGATTGGACTCGCCATACGTCGTGATGTCAACCCCAAGGGCCCTGCTGAGCTCAAACTGATCTGTCCCCCTCACGGTCAGTTCAAAGGGCCCACCCTGGCCCACGAAGTCAATGGGGTCAAGGTCGTCGTCACTATCAGTAGCCTGAGCAGATATTGGGGGAAAAGGGAGACACCTCATGCAGATGCCGTAGTCCGTCTCCTCCCTGCAAATCTCAACAGGAACACGCAGGTTTCTCCACCCTACCCCACAGCTCAAATATCCCCCACACCCCTGGTGAACCATCTACACCAAAGCAGCACGTTTTCCAGAGCTGGGAAATGCAAAGGGATGCCTGAGCTCGCCCACCACAGGGGGCGTGACTGAATATGTGGCACAGGGTCTGCAAGGGCACTGAAGCAAATCCATGGCATTTTTAAAAAGCCATGGCAGAGCACTTGGAACAGGAGCCTGAAACAGCTGGGAAGCCACTGGAGGCCTTGGAGGATGTGACAATTGTGCTGTGAGCTGAGGGTCCGCACACACGGGGGCGGCGGGGGCTCGGCCCCGGGTTTCAGCAGATGGAGAGAGGCACATTTGCAGACATAGGAGCTGGCTAGTTCAGAGTCAGCATGGTTCCAAGGTTAGCGAGCATGGAGGGATGAGGCGGCTCCTGCTGCCTAGAGAAAGGTTACAACTGTGTCACCAGCAAGAGTCAGCTGCCGTTTCACTAGTGAAATCCGGTAAACACGGGGCTTTGTTAGCTCCTGGTTCAGTCCCTCACAAGCAAGCAGCTGCCAAAGCCTGCCCAGGCAGTTCCACTCGTGGCACTGCAGGGACCACATTTGGGTTGGTCAGAGCAGGCAGACCTGTGGGGTGCTGGAGGCTGGTCTCCCAGGCAGATCTTTCCAGCTGGAGAGAGAGATGGTATTTTTCACCAGACAGTACACAGCCAAGTGACACCCCCACCCCACCTACCTTCAGTGCAGGACAGAAGTTGGAGGTGTCATTGGGGTTGTTATAATCATACTCTCCAATCTCATCCTCTTGGTCAGATGAACTACTCTGAAGAGCCTTCCTCCACAGCTGCCGAGACAAGGCCAAGGGGGAGAAAAGGACACAGAGATCCTGAGCACTGCCCAGACTAGCACCCAGACAGCCATATTCCCTCTCTCCTCGGCTTATGGCACTCCTCTTCCTTCCCAGATCCATCCTAGCCCTCCTCCATTTATCCCTCTGCCCTCCCCCCCTCCTCCTCGTGCACAGGTTGGGGAGCACAGCACGCCTGATATCAACAAGGCATCAGGTTTAACCAGATGAGCCAAGTGCCTCCTTAGCAGACTCTCTCCTGCCAGAGGAGTGTTCGGTGACTGCACCATGGGAATCCTGCAGCCCACGGCACAGCGGGCAGGGCGGAAGAACCCAGCGGGGTCAGGAAGGGACTGTACCTTGATAGCTGGTTTGAGGGAGAGCCGGATGATGTTGTCAGGGTCATAGTGGAAGTCTTCAGGAAGAGTGGTGCTCTTCTTGTTCTGGTTGTCAAGAGTTGATTTGGCCAGAGTTGTCGCTGCCTATTCAAAGTCCAAGTCAACACCATATTATACCAGAGTTCCTGCCACCCCGAGGGCCAATCCTAGCCTAATACACCAGGGAGCTGTTTCAAAGGACTCCCTTGCTTGCCAGGGCATGGGAGCTCCGAGTTCCACACAGCACTGGAGCAAGCACACAAAGAGTTTGGAAGTGGGTCCTCAGAGCTCCATGTTCCAGAGAAGAGAGTGGGGGTATTCAAGAGGACACTCAGTGCATCAACAGCAGCAGAGAGCCTGGGGCTGGCACTACAGTGCCTCGACAGGCTCAAGCTATGGGTCTCATCTGACAAGTAACTATGAGAAAAGGCACCGTTTCACTCGACAGATCTGCCCCCCGTTTATTCAGTCAGACTTGTTCACTTTAGTGACTACAATATGCTTCTAATCCAGATTATTCTTGGGAGTTTCAAAAAATGAACAGCTCTGGGATAGCAAGACAGAAACTAGGTGAGCGCCCCCACTGTACAGATCTGTTAGCTGCGTGCCACTGGCAGCTCTGCATACTGCCCTCGTTGACCCCTGGGCAGCTCCCTGCCTGAAGCGGCATAAGCCAGGAAGAATCCAGCATGACTTCCAGAATACAGGGCTAGCAGAGAAAGTCTCTATTGTCATTTGATCTGGAGGGAGGAATACCCCCACGGATGGAACCCCCAGGGCTGATTTTAGAGTCCAGTTCACCGCAGAACCCCATTTTAAAAAAATCTGTTAATGGCTTGTACTAAAGACACTCCCCATGTCGCAGAGGAGACAGCAGAAAACAGCCAGGCCCCCATGGCAACCCAGTACATACCCTAGTCTTACGGAAACGCGTCATGAAGTCAATATCCTCATCAAAGTTGAGTTCAAAGACTTTCTTTATGTTCCTCTTCCTGCCCCCATTCTCAGCACCCGTGTCCACTGCAGAAAGGGAGGATATGGTCAATGCTCAGCACTTTGGGGGAGAAGAATCAAGTGCTGCTAGGCTTACTTCTCAGACACTGTTCCTAGCCTACGTGGAAAGGTCCTCAAATCACCCACACCCAGGTATTCTTGAGCTAAAGGAAAGGAAGATGGTATATGCTCCGCTTTGTCAGTGAAGCTTTTCTGTGAACTACCAGAGGCACTGGAGTTTTCATTCTAGATTTAGTATTTTAAAGGACTGTTTGTCTTTCTAAAGAAGCACAAGCAGAAAATCCAGTTGAACTTTGTTGTGTTGGAGGGAGGTTGCAGGCTAAACTGTCATCTCCTATGACTGCACTAAGACAGGCCCTAGCTAGTATTCTATTAGATCGATATATTACCCCTCACCCCACACCAAGATAGACTCCTCCCCTAGGCACAGAGCGCTCCTCCTAAACTGGCTAGAGGAGCGACTGGAGAGCAGTGCACAGTCGTCTCTGCCCGGATTGTCACTACTCAGTGGCTAGAAAGCCACCTGTCTCTAGGCACACCGGAAGTTTATGATAATTGGATCCACTTTCTGAACTGCATCCTACAAATACATACGTTTATGGTGAGGCTTAAAGCGCCAGTGCTCTGGGCCGGCCCACATCAACATGGTGCGGGGGCTGAAGTAGGAATACTCTCCAGGTTTCACAGAGAGATGGAGGCACATGGTCCCGATGTCTCCCTCCGCAAGGGGAATCACATCATTACTGAAAGAGGACCCCCCCCAAATCAGTTATTATCCATGCAAAAAACCACCACCACCACCACACACTACAGTAGCCCAGGGGCTAGCCAGTATGTGCATGCATCACTGTTGGATGGCATCAGTCCTGTTCAGATGTGGGTCTTTTCCCCATCCGGTGGCTAATCTGCAAACAGTATAAAACCCTTAACACAGACAACTCTTGAGCTTAAGCAGGTGGGGAGCCGTGGCTTCTAATCCCTATACCTCTTATTCACTGTCTTGCTGTTGGTTGTAGAGGTGTCGTAAACAGATAGCTAAGGGTTAATGTCTCTTTCACCTGGAAAGGGTTAACAAACACCACCTGATCAGAGGACCAATCAGGAAACAAGATACTTTCAAATCTCAAGGGAGGGAAGCCTTTGTTTGTGGTTTTTGGATTGTTCTCTCTAGGCTTTGAGAGTGACCACACATACCTACAGGCTCTCTAATCTTCTGTTCCAATTTTGTAAGTACAAAGGTAGAAAGACAGTTTAGTCTTTTTAATTGTTTTTCAGTATTTGCAACTGTGTATCTGGCTGGTGAAGTTTTAATGTGTATTTGGCTAAAAGTATTTTAAATTGTATCTCTGCTGGAGGAAGTTTTTCTCTATTGTCTATAAGCTAAAAAACCCTGTAATATTTACCATCTAGATTACAGAGATAAAAAGAAAGAAAGAAAGTAAAAGTTATTAAAAGTTTTGCTTTTTAAGACCTGTTTGATTTTTTCCCTAGTTGAGGCTCAAGGGGATTGAGTCTGTACTTAACAGGGAATTGGAGGGAAGAAGGGAAAGGTAAATTTCCTCTTTGTGTTAGATTCACGGAGCTTGAATCTGTATTGCCTCTGGGTGAGGGGAAGAGGAATCCCTTTGTTTAGTTTCACGGAGCTTGAATCTGCCTCTACTCTCCGGTAGTACCAGGGCAGGAAGATCGGAGGGGGGGGGAAGAGAGGAAGGGGAAGAATGGTTTGTTCCCCTGTTTGCAAGACTAGAGAATCGGCTTGGGCCCCAGGAAGGTTTTGGCCGAGTTTATCAGACATCTCAACGCTCTGATTGGTGGCAGCATATCAGATCTAAGCTGGTAATTAAGCTTAGAGGATTTCATGCTAGTACCTCATGTTTGGACTCTAAGGTTCAGATTGAGGAAAGTATACTATGAAAAGAGGCACACACAAAAATAATACAAGTTAGCTGACTTGCCAACAGGGGTCTGGGATTTGGGGAGCAGATGGCGATTTGCCATGTTGCTCCCTAAGGAGGTACAGAATAAGCAGCTGAATAAGGGTGATTTCCCTAGCTTCGTTCCCTTTTGTCTCATTCCATCCCCCCCCAATAGATGCCCACCACAGATGGTGGAAGGGGGGGTTTACATTCCTCCTTCTGAAGTCTGCAGGGGTAAGAGCAGATTTTTTGGCTCTAGCCAAGGGAACGGTTTGGGCACGTTGCAGTCCCTGCCACAGATGTTTGGGGCTGTCAACTCCCAGCTACAAAAACATCTCTGGACACGGTGGTCAAATGGTTGATGCAGGGTAAGGATGCCCATCCCTTCAGAGGTGCTTTGCACAGGCTCAGGGACTGGTGGCCAACAGACTGAAGTGGCTTGAACTGAAGTAACAAATACTCTGGTGTGACACACAGCCCAGTTCTAACCTTCATTAACAAAGCTCAACCACCTGAATATCTTCAGCACTGATGGTTCTGGTGATTCACAGCAGGGATGGTTAGGGTGGGGGACTGGGAGGAATTTTAAACCATTTTAATTGCATTTGACATTTAAACAGCGTTGGGAGACCCTTTAGATAGCTGCGCCACTTACTTTTAACCTGGAGAACATATTGGATGGATGCGGGCCTGATTGGATCATTAACTGGGATCCTAGTTTTCCATGATGATAAAAAAAACTCCAATAAAAAAACCGAAACAAAAACTATACAAAACCGTGTCTTTCTGCAATTAAAATGAAACACTGAACTTTAGTTTCCCTAGCTACCCTGAGGTATCAGTTGAACACAATATTTTAGAACCCCGTTATCCATCTATCTGTATTAACCAAACCACTGGCTGCCTGAGCCCCACTACTGTCGGTTCGGTTAATACCGAGAGCCAGTCAATGAACACGCGGATAAACGAGGTTCTACTGTGTTTTTATTTTTTCATTTTAAAGATTCTCTGTAAAAGCGCAAATTCCGTGTTTTTCTGTGGAGAACGGATTTCTAGGATCCCTGGTCACCAAAGTCCCATTTCTGTCTCTCGGCGTGGGAAAGAAAAGATTAGAGTTAGAATCCTATAACAAGAAGTTGGACCATTAGTCTGCTTGATTCACAGATACCACCTGCACAGTAAGCAAGCTCTGCTTGTAAACTTCATTGCCTCAGGAAACCTACTATCAAAACACTGCTGTCTGACATGGCAATCCTGAGCTGGAGGCTGTGGCTAGGTGGCAAACCCCAGCTGCAGACCAAAGCACTACCACGTACCTCATGCTCTCACGCACCATCCTGCAGGCCTCCAGCTTGTCTGAGAACTCCCCAACATCCCCTGCTACCGTCCTATCTGGCATGTCTGCATCAAAGTCATCCTCCACTAGGGCATCAGCACAGTCTGCAGGGTCACAATCCGCCTCTGCGTTGATATCAAAGACTTGATCGCTTTTCTTAAATCTATCCAGCAGAGCGGACACTGACTGCAGAACAGAAAGAGCAGGTTACTCACTCACAGAAAGGATTCAATACCAAACCCTGGGCCTCCAAGGCAAAATAAGACACCTGTGCAGGTCTTAACACATTTACTCCAAAATATAAACCCTACTCTGGCCCTAGTACTCAGAAAGAAGGGAATAACTAAAAACCTGAAGGGGACTGGTTATCCAGAGAATCCCACATCCAGGTAACCTGCTCATCCTTGGAGCCTTAGTCCTGTAGATTAAATGCTATAGGACATCAACCTCAGGGAACAGAGAGGGAAAAGAAATTGTTAAGAAACTGAAGAACTAAAGTCAAGTGATGACTCCTGAATGGAGCATATCCTCAGGCACATGCAGGCCATTTGAGCCCAGAGTACATCACCCTCCTCCCAATCTAGAAGGACAAGAATTGATCCCATCTTGTACTCAGTATGTGTTTTCTCAGTACCTCAAGATGCAAGAGAAATCAACCTCTCTGCTCCACACCAATGGGTGCGGATTACAATAATCCTAGGGAATCCTTTTGCAAAGGCCTGGGCCTTAATAAGATGTCTGAATGGCATGTATTTCTCCAGAGATGTCCCTTCAAATAGTTTTGAACTCCTATTTTCTGTTTAAAAGTAGGTCAGATGCTTGAGTTAGTCCCAGAATTCTAGTTGCTAAGATGCACCGCAGGGAAATACTGCACACCACTTCCCTGTCCTGTTCTGGCAGAATAGCACCGACCCTGCAGAGCAAGTCTCCCTTTCCTTTCCAGCCTGCAGAGAGATCTTTGACAGAGGCAGCTGAGCACACTGGGAACAACTCCCATACCATGCGCTGCACTGACCTAATATGAGCAGCTTGCTAACAGACCTACCTCATTATGGGAGTCACTGTCCCAGTGAGAAATCTGGAAGCCACTCAACGTAGGGCAGATGGGGCGCTGTTCAATGCACTGCAGTAGGATAGCTAGAGACCACGAAAGCAGTAAGGAGATATTATGAACAGGGTTAATTGAACAGCAGTTAACCTAAACAACCACCAACAAACAACCTGGATTTGTACTACTGCTGAGATGACCATACCTCCAATATGGATGAGCATTTCAGAACACACACGGGAGCTGAAGGTTGGAGAAGAAAGCTATTGCCCCACCATTGAGTGATTAACCCAGGAAATAAATGCCTGAAGCCACACTCTGTTTACTTTCCCCCTAAACTGGCCATGATTTTATAGTTTAAACCTAAAAAGTAGCAGGAACCAAGAAACCTACCCTAAAATACATGCCACGCATCAAACATAGGAACATCTCCCCCTAACCAATACATGCATGACAGCACCAAAGAGTTAACTGGGGGAGGGGTGGGGCAGAATTAGATAACTGAAGCAAGAATGAGGTCAGCTGAGACCAAAATGTTAAGATGATCCAACCAGCGAAGGGAACACAGTGCCTGTTTCATTAAGAGATAATGAACATAAGAACTTTATTAGGGAGTTAGGTGGGATGAAACAGGAGTCTGTAGGAGTCCAGAGTTCACAGTTATTACTTGCACCTACACTGCAGGTCTGCCACCTTCACAGGAGTAGAGCTCGGGGACTCCAATGTCTCAGAAGATGGGAGAGGTGTGACCTTGGAATCCAACAGGAGCTCACAGCGATAGCTGTGGGTGTGCAGGGTGCTGAGAAAGATGCCAACTGTGCTGCACTCATCAAAGGAGGCTGCCGTCTTCTGGAACATGGGATCGACCTGCACATGGACACAAAGCGAGAAGAATCAAGGAATAAAGGTGGAGAGAAAACAGATGATGGATGGACACAAGACCCCATCACAGAGAAGCTCTAAATAGAGACATGAGCTTCACACTCACACTTGGGTTAACTAGTGCCGAGTTGTCTTGCTGTAGAATTTGAAGCACACCAGTACGGGAGAGACAAGGTGGAGACAGATGAGAGACTTGCTATGACAGCAGAGTGCAGAGGTAGGCAAGAAGAAAGCATATGAATGCTACAGCCTGACTCAAGATTGACATGTTGAGAAGAGGAGTTACATGGGGGTGAGGAAGGAGAAGTGTCTATCTGGCACAGGGTTGAGTAGAACAATTGCTACATGAAGACTCCAGGGCAGTATTCCCCACCTCACTTCTGCGATCTGCCTCAGAGACGTTTATGTTATTCAGGTTCTGTTCGATTGTTTTGTATGAGTGCTTCTTCTTTGTCTGGAGCTTCTTGGCAGCTTCAGTACCGGCAGCAGCTCCATCTATAAAAAGGAGAATTACTGCAGAGGCTGTCTCTAGAGCCAAGTAGCTACCAATGGTGGGGGTTTGACTCTTCTTGAAAAGTGATGAGTTGAGAGTACATCAAACATAGACCCGACCCACTCATTCCTTTCTAAATGTCTGCCTCCTCTTCTATTCCCTCAAGCCTTGGGCATGTGTTTGGCTTTTACCCTACACACTCATCAGGAGTTACCACAAAAATCAGTGAGCAGGTTCAAGAGTTTTGAAAAATCTCCTCAGAATTATTACAAAAATAATTCTAGGTTTATTTGAAAATCTGATCGCAAAAGACAGTCAAACCCACTGGGCAGACGCTGCAGAGACGCAGACAAGAAAATTTCCTTGGATGCACAGAATCCAGCTCCATCCTCCATAAAATCTCTTCCCATTTAGATTAGTTTGTGACAATTAACACGCTCTTCTTGCACACACTGGTGAGAATATCATCTCTGATTTCACACAGTGCAGCCCCACATCAGCTGACAGTGTAGGAACTAAGTGACATGAGTCCCTGGGCTCAGCTGAAGCTGCTTCAGCGTAACAGAGCCAGCGTTTTGTCTGCCAGTGAACAGAGGACTGATAGTACAACACGTAGCTCCTGATTTCCTTGCTCACCCAGACCAACACAAGGAGAAGACAAGTTCTGGACTTCACTAGCCATTACTGACTAGGGAACACAGGCCTAGACAAGTGAGAAACCAAGGTCCCTTCAACTGATCAACTTAACCTCAAAATAGCCATATAGTACCTACTCATAGCAAAGCCTTCAGTACACTAAACGAAAGCAGGGAGCACAAATCAGACTGGATCAGCACTAGACATTTGGGGAAATCCTTTAAATTATCTCTCATTCAACTGCATTTAGATGCCTAAACTAACAGGGAATGAGAAACCCATGTCATTCGGCCAATCCCTTACTGCCCGTGTAATGGGAAGCTGAAAAAGACATTGCTCTAGCATGTTTGTGCAATCTGGATTCATCCAGTTTGCTTAGGAATATAGGTTTACCATAAATAGATCAGACCATTAGTCCATATGGCTCAATATGCTACTTCCATCTGTGGCCAATACCTGCACACAAAACTGTCCCACAATGCACCTGACCAATGATATGGTGCTGATGATCACAGAGTGCGTGGGAAATCTGGGGCAGTGAATGTATCCTAAGGATTAGATTTTGATTTTAGCTTGTATGACTACAAAAGTTACTGGACATAAAATTATCCATATTGGGTACGTCTGGATTCCCAGCAAAGGGAAGTTATATAAAATTAGCTAAAGGCTGTTTCCTTTTGTTGACTAATCTGTCTTTCAACAGGACATTCTGTTTTTGTAGCACAAGACAGGATGAAGACAAGGGGGTGCTTCCTCTTACAATTTTGAATCTCTCAGTCAGGCCACTCTGCCAAAATAAGTAACCCAAGTACTCACACTCAGCTCAGAGAAGGGAGAAAGGTCTAGCAGGCTGAGCACAGTACTTCAGAGTTAGGAGATCTGGGTTCTAATCCCATCTCTGTCATTGATTTACTGTGTGAATTTATGCGGTCACTTCCCTCCATTTCCCCATCCCTAAAAAAGGGCCTGGAAATCTACAGATGCTGTGTAAGCATAAGGTTGTTATATGGGGGTCCTGCACTAGTATTGGGAGTTATGACTGTTCCAACTCCCTTGATTAGTACATCAAAGTAAAAGCAGCAAGCAGCATACCTGCACCCTGGCTGTCCACATCCTTTGTGGTGGCTGAGTCTTTGCCCAACCCTCCAAGAACCTTGTATACATCTGCATGGACAGCATCCACTCTCACCGCATAGATCTTTGTGCTGGCATCCAGGGTGCCGGCCACTATCTGTGAAACAAACCAAACAGAACACACAATCAGAAAGGATCTAATCTCACTGGAATAAGTTGCTTTCAGAGGAAGCAGACACTAAATGTGAGCTGCAGGACTGAAATCTCAGTGAGAATATTTATTTTTATATTCCCAATGTGACTGGAGACCAGCAAAAAGCTAAAGTAGAATTTGCCAAGCTGAAATGTACAAGAGTGGCCATGTTGCCGGACAAAGTTCATGTTCCATTCCATCAGCACAGACCGGAGATGGATTCCTTTTGTAAAAAGGATATTTTATGAGCATGAATCACTGCAATGCATTTCTGCTCAGCCACACTGGGCTCTTCCATCCTTTTTCCTTCCACAAAACACAGCTCTTCAGTAATATCACTGTGGAGCCTATGGAATTTGTTTCTCATCCACCCTACGTGCTACTGCTGTGACCCATTCTATGGAACTGAATGCCACAGACCTCTTTCAGCATGAGCTTCATACATGGAGGTCAAACTTAGTTACGGTCAGACCACCATTACCCTATGACTCAGCCATGCTGGAACTCTGCATTTGGTGCTGTTCTCCCACCTCCCAGAGCTCACCTGTCTTGAACACCTCATTTTAGCTAAAAGTTACAGAAGCCAAATGATCACTCTGATTCCCCCCCTTTCAAAACGGAAAGTTAGAGCTCCATCTCCTGCCAGTGCCAGCGGGTCCGGCTCAGCTTTGCTTTGAGGATTCTCAGTGACGACCTATCTTCGTAGTGTCTATCTGCAACTGAGTCCAACTTTATTGTATGTTGTCATCAAAAATTTCATTAATTAACTGCTTCTCCTTGTCCCTCTTCTGCCCTGTTATAATTTCACCCCCTGCTACCAGAGACAGTTCCACTGCTGTACTGAATTCTACCCAGATTTTTTACCCTGTAGTGCCCTTCAGCAAATACCAGCTCTTATCCTAAGCCCAGCTCCCTAAACCCACCTGATGCTTTGAAAAGATTGGGGAGGTGTGGGGGGGTTGATGCTTCCCAGGGGTACCCAGGGCACCTCTGCCGCCCGTCCTTGGCACAAGGAACCCTTGCCAGTACCTGCTATGAGTCAGTTCCTCAACACCACCGGCATCTGGCAACATAAGAGCAGAAATACTGGGTCAGACCAAATGTCCATCTAGCCCAGTATCCTGTCTTCTGACAGTGGACAATGCCAGGTGCTTCAGAGGAAATGAACAAAACATAGCAAGTATCAAACAGAGGCATCTCCTGTCATCCAGTCCCAGCTTCTGGCACTCCAAGAGCATGGAGTTGCGTCTCTGACCATCTTGGCAAATAGCCATTGATGAACCTATCCTCTATGAACTTATCTAGTTCTTTTTTGAACCCTGTTATCCTCTTGGCCTTCACAACATCTCCTGGCAACATGTTTCACAGGTTGATTGTGAGCTGTGGGAAGAAATACTTCCTTTCGTTTGTTTTAAAGCCGCTGCCTATTAATTTCATCTGGCAACCCCTGGTTCTTGCCTAATGTAAAAGTTTGTCAATCTTTCCATATCACTCATGATTTTATAGACCTTTATCATATCCCCTTTAGTCATGTCCCTTCCAATCTGAGCAGTCCCAGTCTTTTTAAACTCTCCTTATACAGAAGCTGTTCCATACCCTTAATCATTTTTGTTGCCCTTGTCTGTACCTTTCCCAATTCTAAGATATCTTTTTTGAGATACGGCAACCAGAACTGCAAACAGTATTACAGGTGTGGGAGTACCCCGGGTTTATACAGTGGCATGAGGATATTTACTATCTTATCTATCTATCCCTTTCCTAGAAGTTCCTAACACTGTTAGCTTTTTTGACCACCCAAGCCTAGCAGAGTCCTCAGAAAAAGAGCAGTGCAGAGAAAATCACCAGAGAGGCCTTTACTGAAGCCTTCTTTGTAATCTACATTTTGCTTCCAGAACACTCGTGCGGACTCCCAGCAACATGGCTTGTGGAGTCTGACATCTGCCCTGGCAGGCAAGTATCTTACCGTTACCAGCAAGCAGGAATGCCCACAGGAAAGCACAATGCCTACATCCAGATCTGGACTCCGTTCTGCCAGCGACTTGCCTCTAGACAAATCACTCCCCCCGTTCCTCAGGCTCGCCCTGCAGAGTGAGGCTAAGCGCATCTGCCCATCTTTACAAAGCACTTGGAGATCAGAGGAAGGAAAGCACTCAAGATACAAAGTACTATTCTCAGGGTCACCAGACCCCCTGCTATTTAAATCATGACTGAGAATCCGCTACCCACACCTTGTCCACTTAGCCCAAGTGAATATTCTGCTGGGCTCCCTCTAAAGAAAACTGTTCCTCCTTTTGTCTCCGCCCATCATATCGCTGGTTCCCCCCCTGCTGTCCATCTACTCCAGTCTAATTCACTCCGCCTTCAAATCTCTGACCAAACTCCTTTCGGTATGGCCTTGCTCTATTGCTGGCCTCTAATGTCAAAATAAGGACTTCAGGAAACCTTGCAAGCCTTTCCTTGATAAATGAACCCTGGTTTCTGCAGGCTTAATTCTGGTCAATTATACCAGTGCAGAAATCTCACTGATTTCACTGGTGTAACAGAGGAGAATTTGGCCCCATCAAATTCTATTAGGAGTTACTGTCCAGTCATTTCCATTAGCTGTCCTAACCAGGAACAGCGGAGGAGTTCCTGTCCAGTGTTCCCTCTAATTTTTTATGTCCATGTGCGGAATGAATTTTCCTATGTGCACCAATATGGAGGTGATGTGTGGCGGGGTGGGTCCAAAGGGTTTGGAGTCTGAAAGGGGGCTCAGGCAGAGGGTTGGAGTGCTGGGGGGGGCAGGGATGATGGGGTTGGGGTACAGGAGGGGCAGAGTGTTGGGGAGCGGAGGGATGTGGGTTCAGACTGGGGATGCAGGCTCTGGGGTGGGGCCGGGGGGTAAGGGCTCTGGGATGGGGCTGGGTATGAGGGGTTTGGGGTGCAGGCTCCCTCAGGGCTGCGGCAGGGAGAGAGGACTCCCCCCAGCCCTCTCTTGACACAGCAGCTCTGGGCGGGCTGAGAGGCGCCTCTCCCCGGCTGTGGCAGCTCCTGCGGGGCTGGGCTGGGGGAGAGGTGCCTCTCCCAACCTGCGCCGCCCTTGAAAGCCTGTTGCATGGGCATGTAGCTTAGAGGGAACTTAATTCCCATCTGTTTGCATTATGTCCATTTGAGGTGAGGCCGGAATTAACAAGAGGCCTCTCTGCTCCCGGAGGGAGCAAGAGACAGAGCGCTGCACCAAGTGGGCAATAGCCATCCACCTCACCTTGAAGTTGGTCAGTTCTGAGTCCTTCTGTTTGAGTATCTCTGCCATGTAGTCTATGAGATGCAGGCCAAACGCATTCTTCGTGGTGATTCTCTGAAACACAGCACATAGGCAGCTTCTATGATTGGAAAATCATGTCTTTCAATCCACAGTGACACGAGCAACTCTTGGTGGGGAATCTCATCAACATGGGGTCTTTGGAAATCGTTCTAGGCTCGACACTGTTCAACATTGTCATCAATGATAAGAAAAATATAAAATCACAGCTGATAAAAATCGATAGATGGCAAAGATTGGCAGAGGTAAATAATGAGGATGACAAGGCAGTCACAGTGAACTGTATACATTGGCAGGCTGGGCCTATTCAAACAAACTGTGTCTTAATGCAGATTCTTTCCAGCAGCCAGTTATTCTCCATTTTCTAGTTGTGCATTTGATTGTTCCTTCCTACTTTGCTGGTCTTTATTGAATTTCATCTTGTTGACTTCAGTCCAGTTCATCAAGGTCATTTTGAATTCTAATCCTGACCTCCAGCCTGCAAGTATGGTCTATATTTTTTGTTGACCTTCCACATATGACCTTCCATTTGGCCATACTGAAGTGTTTGGTTGCTTTTACCCAGCAATCCAGATCACTCTGCAGTGACCTGTCCTGTTCGTTATTTACCACTCCCCCAATCTTTGGGTTATATGCAAACTATCAGTAATGATTTTATTTCTTTTAGGACACTAATAAAATATGTTAAATAGCGTATGGTCAAGAACCAATCCCAGCAGAACCTCATTAGAAACACCCCCACTCGATGCTGGTTTTGGTATGATAAAAGCAAGCATCCCCGCAGGTCAGCACCCATAAGTACCTCCGTTTACCTGTTTGATATGATCCTGCCTGACTGCACAGAATCAAATCAAAGGAGATTGTTAGAGATGAAGCAAAGAGGAAACAAAATAATGAGAGATAAGGCTCCTTAAGGGAACAGTGAGGGGCGCTATTAACCGAGGATTGCCTGATAATATTTACTCTTTCCAGACCTGAACCTAGGAAGATGGTGGAGAAGGGGAATTGAATATTGGCTAGAGAAGATGGGAGGGATTGAGCGGGTTATCAGCAGCAAGTGGAGATGCCCCTCTGACAGACACAGAAACTGCAGCAAGCATGCGGTCTCTCTCAACCAGAGGTGGAGGTAATGAATGTCATATATGCTTTAGCCAAGTTATTTTCCTCAATATAGGGGGAACTTGGTGAAACATAACAGCTTGTGATAATCTAGATCTTAAGATGTTTATAGAAAACTTTGTTTGACAGCATTCTGTCTGGCAAGAAATCACATAAGAACAGCCATAGTGGGTCAGATCAAAGGTCCAACCAGTCCAGTATCCTGTCTACTGACAGTGGCCAATGCCAGGTGCCCCAGAGGGAGCGAACCTAACAGGTAATGATCAAGTGATCTCTCTCCTGCCATCCATCTCCACCCTCTGACAAACAGAGGCTAGGGACACCATTCCTTACTCATCCTGGCTAATAGCCATTAATGGACTTAACCTCCATCAATTTATCTAGTTCTCTTTCAAACCTTGTTATAGTCCTAGCCTTCACAACCTCCTCAGGCGAGGAGTTATCACTCATCAGTAGTTGTGGTTGTGAAATCCTCATTTCTTTATTGTTTTTTTTTTTATGGTCCCCACTTCTCTATTATTTGTGTGTATGGTCTCTGTCTGGTTCTATGATTGTTTCTATCTGTTACATAATTAATTTTGCTAGTTATAAATTAATTAAGGTGGTGGGGTATGATTGGTTAGAGAATTTTGTTATTGGTTAGTAAAATTTTAGTAAAAATGATTAGTTACGGTACAGCCAAGCAGAACTAAAGTTTCACTATATAAACTGGGGTCCAAAAGAAAGTTCTTTGGGAATCAGCTCCAGGACACAGCCCCAAGAACAGAGCTGCCAGACCTCACCACTCTGCCAATGACACTGCGCAGAAACTGGAGTTCCCCAGATGACCTGATCCCGACTGGCCATCAAGAAAAGTTCATCTGTTTTATTGGGAATGGTGAGCATTGTACATGTAGCCTTTGCCTTCTGTTTTGGCGATTGTTAATAAAGAGAAGTAGGATATTACTATGTAAGGCTCTTTCACTGGAAGAAGACCCCACAAACCCGCAAAAGATTAAGCCCTGCATCCAGAGGGAATGGGTGTTTGCCCAGAGCAGAGGAGTAGAGCCCAGAGCCCGCGAAGTAGAGTTAGAGCGCCTAAATTAAGAGGGTTACGCCCTGAGCCCTAGGAACTAAGTACATGTGGGTGCCCTACATGTGCAAGTGACAGTGAATTTTGTGCGGGTAACACATGGGCTTTACACTAGTTTATTTGTATTGTTATAGCACCTAGGAGTCCTAGCCATGGGTCAGGGCTCCATCGTGCTCGAAGATGCACAAAAAGACAGTCCCTGCTTTGAAGCTTACAGCTTTGGGCTTACTACTGAAGGCTGCATTCTGTACTTCCAGGCTTAAACTTGGGAGTTATTGAGTCCGTTGCTAAACAGCCCAGAAATGACAGCCTTGAGCATATGCCTAAGAGTCCCAAACGTCATCATCCCCAGCAGGCTGCACAAATGTCCTTTTTTGCATTGTGTTTGGGTGTGATCTGCATGTGCAGAATTGCCCCACTTGAAGAAATGACTTTCTTCAAAGTCGGCTTATTGGGCTACATGCAGAACTACTTTCACTTACGTTCTCTGTTGACAGCTTGATGCAGGTGGAATAGTGATCTGAAATCTGTGTGTTTGTCAGTTTCGGGATCACAGGCAAAGAAGTTTCTGCTGGCCTAAAGAAACAAGCAAGAACCTTTGCTTTAGAGAGCACAGCCCGTAGAGAGCTCCCGCAGAGAGCTCCTGCCTGGATAACAATGCAGGAAAAAGCAGCTGTAACTTAGAAACGCCTCCTCACCCTGAGTCCCTAGCCTTTCGCACAGCTCCACCCATATACTTACCCACCCTCACTGAGTCTGGTACTAACACAGCCCAGGGCACTTCCCACAGGCAATAATCGAACGTGAATAGAGCTGCTTCATAAGTCACTCTGACCTGCTGGAAGGGGACTGCACAGAGAGGGGTGAGTCAGTGCTGCTGAGCTGCAGATCGATGACCCTGGAGCGTCGGCGCTGCTTCCGTTCCTGTTCGTCGTCGTTCCCCGGGAAGCTGGCTAGCACTGGGGTGTTCGAGGTGCTGACATGTTGCCGCTTGGTGCTGGGGGACACGAACACGCCGTCGGAGAAGGCGCTCTGGCTGCGACCAGAGGGCTGGGGCGCTGACGTGCTCATCTTCACTGCAGGGGGAGAGCAGAGAAATACAGAGAAGGCAGGTGATGAGCTAAAGAGATGTTAACCTCAGCCCCCAGCCAGCGCCCCACTAACCACCCCAGGACAGCTACTCCCTCCCCACTCCTGGGATTCCCCCCCAGTGCCCCCCAGCCAGGGCCCCACTAACCACCCCAGGACAGCTACTCCCTCCCCACTCCTGGGATCCCCCCCCAGTGCCCCCCGGCCAGCGCCCCACTAACCACCCCGGGACAGCTCCTGGGAGCCCCCCCACGTCAGGCCAGCGGAAGTGACCCCGGCGGCCCGGCCCGTCACGCCCCCGCAGGACCCCGCTGCTCCGAACCGCGCTCGCTGGGGGCGGGGCCTCCCCCCGTTCGCTGCCGCGCGCTCGGCCCGTCACTCACCGGCTCGGCCACTTCCTCCGCTTCCCGGTTTGAATCGGCCCGCGTGCACACTGCGCAGGCGCGGGCGGGTGACGTAGAAGCCACTGAGGGAGGGGGAGCGGCTACGGGGGCCGAGAGGCGGCGTGGGGCTGGGGCCCCCTCCCGAGTGTCTGAGCCGGGGCGGCCCCGGGCCTGGCCACTGCCCCCGGCAGCCAGCAGCGCGGGGGAGCAGGGGCAGGGGCAGAGCTGGGTGGGGAGCCCAGGGCTGGGCTGGTAGCAGGGGGCTGCGGGCGGGCGGGCGCGAGGGGCACCGCAGGGCTGAGGTGGGAGCCGGCGGTTGGGATCCCAGGGGCTGCGGGTCAGGATTGCGGGACGTGCCGCGCTCTGGGTGTGGGAGGTTTATACAGCAGCTGGCTCAGGCCGGCCAGTGTCACCGGTCGGGTCCCCTGTCCAGGGCTGCACACAGACTCTCCAACCACTTTTCTTGCGGATTGTGTTTTCTTAAACAGACACCCAACCTAATCCTCGATTACCGAGGGACCGTCTCCGCTCAGCGATATATTTTGCTTTCCACGACCAAATCTCTGTGAACTTTTCATGAATGATGTAGCTGAACACTTGGATTGTAATAGCTAAATCAGGGGTAGGCAACCTATGGCACAGGTGTCGAAGGCGGCACATGGGCTGATTTTCAGTGGCACTCACGCTGCCTGAGTCCTGGCCACCAGTCCTGGGAGCTCTGCATTTTAATTTAATTTTAAATGAAGCTTCTTAAACATTTTGAAAACCTTATTTAGTTTACGTACAACAATAGTTTAGTTCTATATTGTAGCCTTATAGAAAGAGACTAAAAGCGTTAATGTATTACTAGCATGCAAAACCTTACGTTAAAGTGAACAAAAGAAGACTTGGCACACTGCTTTTGAAAGGTTGCTGACCCATAATCTAAGCTGTACAGTTAAATCTATTCACCTACATTTGGGCTGTTGCTGACTGTGTACTTTATGTAGCATATGACTTTAAAAACAAACTTTGTATTTGTGGATAATCTAAGCGCTATGCCTAGCTGTACAGATGTTCTTTTCCCAACACATGCATTAGAGTTTTTTTAATATTAGCTTTTATAAAAATTTTACATTTGTTCTGGGAGGAACACAGCCCCAGTTTGGGACTGTTTGGTGTTGGCAAATAGCCAATTATTCTAGCTGTCTTCTCATATCTCTCTCACTGTGTTATAGTTTCCTATACTGAGTGGGAGGTAAGGAAGGGTGGGATTTTCCAAGGAGATGCAGGGTGTTGGGAGATGGACGGCGAACTCTGGGCTCCTCTGAAAAGCCGGCCTGAATGCCAGAGGTGGGAGTGAGAGGAGAGAAGCTGGATAGGTGTCCACAGCCCTGGAGCACCCAGGGGAAAAAATTAGCTGCAGCCCCAGCCAGGGCTCAGTAGTTCCTAGCTCCTAGGCAGCCCTGCCCCCCACTGATCAGCTGGTAGATGGCTGCATTAATTGCCTATGAGCTGTTCAACTTTTGTAGCCTCTGGGCTTGCCGCAGTAGAGGTTGAACCAGCCCTGTGTCAGCCCTCTTTGGGGAGCGGGGGGCCCTGCTCCAGCTGCCTCAGGGAGCTGCTCCAGCCAGGGTTAGGGGTGGGTGAGGGGGGAGCGCAGAGCTCCCTCTCATGGGCAGGGGGTATAGTAGGCCTCGTCCCCTACCCCCTGGCCAGCGTGCCTCCAGCAGGGACTCAGGGCTGGTGCTGTGGGGGCTGGTGCTGCTGCCCGGCACTCTGGGGCCACCTGAGCACCGGGACTGGGGGCGCGGTGACTGCGCTGCCTGGCCTCCTGAGCACCAGGGCTGGGGGCTGCCTAAGGCTTGGGGTGCGGGGACCATGCTGCCCAGACACCCGGGGCTGGGGTGCTGTGGCACACCAGGGCTAGTGCCTCACCCTGCCTCCCCTGGGGGCTGCAGTGGGGATTCTTTGGGCTCCTGCAAGGGAGGGGGAGGTAGATGGAGAGGGTAGGGAGACAGAAGGGGAGGGACTGGGGGTTAGTCTCCCTGGGCAGCTGGGTCACTGGCCAGGTCACTGGCCACCTATGCTCCCTCTGCTCTGCACAAACCCAGCCTGATCAGCAGCAGTGAGAGTCACCTGCTACAGGACAGGCCCAACAAAGAAAATAACAGAACACCACTAGCTGTCACCTTCAGCCCCCAACTAAAACCTCTCCAGTGCATCATCAAAGATCTACAACCTACCCTGAAAGATGATGCCTCACTCTCACAGATTTTGGGAGATAGGCCAGTCCTCACTTATAGACAGCCCCCCAACCTGAAGCAAATGCTCACCAGCAACCACATAATAAAAACGCCAACCCAGGAACCTATCCTTGCAACAAAGCCCAATGCCAACTCTGTCCACATACCTATTCAAGTGACACCATCATAGGACCTAACCACATCAGCCACGCCATCAGGGCTCGTTCACCTGCACATCTACCAATGTGATATATGCCATCGTGCCAGCAATGCCCCTTTGCCATGTACATTGACCAAACCGGACAGTCTCTACGCAAAAGAACAAATGGACACAAATCTGACATCAGGAATCATAACATTCAAAACTCAGTGGGAGAACACTTCAACCTCTCTGGCCATTCAGTAACAGATTTAAAGGTGGCAATTTTGCAACAGAAAAGCTTCAAAAACAGACTCCAATGAGAAACTGCTGAATTTGAATTAATATGCAAATTAGACACCATTAACTTGGGCTTGAATAGAGACTGGGAGTGGCTGGGTCATTCTAAAAATTGAATCTATTTCTCCATGTTAAGTATCCTCACACCTCTTGTCAACTGTCTGAAATGGGCCATCTTGATTATCATCATAAAAGTTTTTTTTTCTCCTGCTGATAATAGCTCATCTTAATTAGCCTCCTAGAGTTGGTATGGCAACTTCCACCTTTTTGATGTTCTCTGTATGCAGTGGCGGGTCTAGCTTTTTTGATGCCCCAAGCACGGCAGGCAGGCTGCCTTCGGCGGCGAGCGGGTGGGCAAGTGGCAGGTGGGCAAAGAGGCGAGCAGTGAGCCAGCAGGAGTTCTAGGGGTGGGCATGGGGGTTTGAGGGGAATGATCTGCCACTTTAGCTACCACCTCTGTCTCACCATTCCCCTGGTAGGGCTAGAAGGGCCATGGGAAGAAAGGAGGATGGTAACTGATGAGCTGTGAGGAGCACATCCACCAGCTAGAGGTAGCAAGAGGAATAACAGAGACCCCCAGACTTTGTATCTACTTCAGGGAGCTAGCGCAAAGGAAGGGGCTCTGCTGAGCCCTCTGCAGTACAGGAGTGATGTTGATGTGTGGAATGGCCCATTCAGGTGAGTGTGCTCAGATGAATTAGGATGCTCCAAAGAGATGAATAGTCTCTGTCGTGGAATACCATTGTTCAAGGTAATCACACGATACATATCAGTTTTAGAGCAACTGGAATATTAACATTTTCTTCTCACTGCGGGGAACAATATGCGAGGAACACCTGAGCCCAATTATTCCAAGCTTGCACCATTGGCCCTGTTCTGGCATACCAATATCCTAGATAATCTCATTATGCATGTGGATTTTAGAGTACACTGAAAATTAAAAGCAGCTCATAATGCAGAGGGAGGACACGTATTGAGAACCTCTTGATCAAATGACCTACATTTGCACCATAAATTCTGCCCCAGTTCCTGAATAGCTTTTTAATTATTGCTTCCCCAGAAGGAAAGGGGGTGATGAAAATTATCCACGACTGATCTCGAGAGAGTAATATCAGGATCAAAGCCATAGTTTGAGCCCCAAGTATGTGTAAAAAACAACAAACTTATAAGTAGTATAAAATTTGGATGTTGTGTGATTATTTTAGTGGGACTGTATCTCACTTACACGACCTCAAAAATCTTGACAACTAAACCAATCCTGTGGCTATTTTCAAGACAAGATTATTTTGGAGGCCTCTTTCCGCTAATCAGCTTTCTCTTACCCTAACCCATTCTGTCGTGCTCCCAGCAATCTGTTCTATATGTACTTGAAATGGTGGAAAGGAAGAAATTTTCACACCAAGATCCAGTCTTTCAGGCTCACAAAGTCAACAGTTACCAGGGTCGGTGCAACCCCTAGGCAAACTAGGCAGCCGCCTGGGGCGGCAAGTGGTTGGGGGCGCCCAGGACCGTCCTCAGGCATAGGCAGCTGGGTCATAAACCAGTTGGTAATTTGAATGTCAATGTTAACTGTTTCCCAGCTGACCAAAGCGTGTAGGAAAGGAGAGAGCCAACCCCATGGAGATCTGCACAGTCTGCTTCGGAGTGGAGTGCTGCCGGGGCACTGACCATGCCTCGCGCTGGTAATGTGGTGGCACTAGAGGTGGGCAGAGAACCACTCCCCTGCATCCTATCTGGGCTCCTGTAGGTGAGCCAGAGAAAGGGGAGTGAGGAACAAACAGGAAACAAGGGACCCTCTGTCTACTGGATGTTGGTTTTCATCCCTTGCTCGCTCCGGTGACTTGGTGAAGGTGCCCAGGAGAATCTGATCAGTTATCAAAGGGAGCGTGTAACGGGGCTTTGCTGAGCTGGGGGATATGCTTGGGTATGAGAAAAGAGCACTGGAAAGACTCTTCCTGGTGTGACGACTCAATCGTGTTGCAGTGTGATGTGTGGGAAACCTTCTGGGATGTGCTGGGGTTCCATCGGGGTATTGGGATAGCACTAGGGTGCACAGCAGGGACATTGAGATATCGGGTGCTCTCTGTGATGTACCAGGGTACAGCCCAGACCAGTGGGGGGCTGTGCCACCTGTGACAAAGTGGGAATGTTCATAATGTTTTCTCTGAATACTGTGCATGTGCCTCAGTTTCCCCTGTGTGGCATTCAAGTATCTAGGTGGTGGGATAAGGGTGTGTGATGATTGCAGAGACCCCTAGTGGGCAGGTGTGACTGCCGGCTGCCTGGGCACAGAGAATGGCAGCCACGCTGTACCCTGGCAACTGAGAGCTGGAGCCAGCTCAAGGTGTTGGAGAACAAAGAGACCAGGTGACCTGTTTGCCTGTGAAAGAGAGAAAGGATGGAGGAGAGGCAAGAGGGGAGTCTCAGGCTGGGCTACTGGTCTGGGACTCAGCGGGGAGGGCCCTGGGCTCTGGATACTGGCCACCCGCCCCCAGTGGACTTTGCTAAATCTTCCTGATTTCAGTGCTAACAAGCTCTGTTGTACATTGTGTTCCCGGAGACTAATAAACCTTTGTTACACGTTGGCTGAGAGTCACTGTGGAGGTGGGGTGCAGGTCCCTTTGGGGGGGTGTGAGGCTTCCTCAGGTGCCCATCCAGGAGATGTTTGGTGGCAGTGAAAGCATTGGGATACCTGAGGGAGGAGGTTTCTCTGGCAGGGACATCAGACTATTGAGGTGGAGGGGGTCATCGGCAGAGGTGTTGGGATAGCGTGGAGGGGTGTTTGCCAGTGGGGACATTTGGGGGACAGGGACTTTGCCAGCAGGGCAGTGGGAAAGGGGGATATGTGGGGAGAAGTGACTCACTAGCAGGGATGGTGGGATATTGCGAGGGGGCGGCGTTGGAAGAGCACAAAATGAAGCATAACATGTTGGGTTATCACAGAGGCTATTCAATGTGCTGTGCTCCATCTTTGGATACGTGGAAGGGTAAAATGGAGTGTGCAGCTAATGTTAAGAGGGAACCAAGTGTTTCCATAGGTGCTGGGGGGTGATTTGGTTTTGATGAAGACTGTTGTGATAATTAGGCCAACAAATTTACCCTGCGTGTGAGTTCAGCTGTAAAAAATGAGAGTGAATTTATAAGATGTGACAACAGCCTATAAGAACAAACGTCGCTGAGTGAAAGTCCGAACGGGAGACTCAGTTAGTTCCAACGAAGAGGCTTCCTGATCCAACTCAAGGACTGTGTTACGATCATGCCTGGTAACAAGAAAAGTGTGGAATCGGAAACCAGTGAACCAGAACTGGTGAGTTGAAACTAATTGGTGGACAAACTAATGTGGGGCTTTAGAGACTTTGGGGAGAAAAATTGGCTACTGGAGCGAGCTTCACCACCATGGTTGCCATCTCCACCATCTGGGACAGTGGGACGTCATCCTTCCTGATCTTGAGTGATGTCCTGACCAGACGAGGCCAGAGACAGGGACCCAGACCCAGCTCCGGCTGAATCCCAACCACCACCTGGGATGTGAAACTTTATCTCTCTCTCTCTCCAGCCCATGTGTCCTTTTCTTTCCCTCCCTTTGTTTTTCTCTGTGCTAGTCTTCTCCTTTTCCCTTCTGCCTAACAAGAGTCTGGCTTAGCCAGGATATTTTGTAGCACTGCTGTAAACCTGTGACCAGAAAGAGGCAGCTAAAAGCAACGGCCTATCCAGCCCGATGATGGTACAAGTTTGCCAGGCTTGAAGTGGTTGCAAGTGAGAGTCACATCAGAGACAGAAGCTGCATTTTCTACCTTCCCTGTTTTTGTCTCCCCCCTTTTGTGGGTTTGTCGTCTTAGGAAATGGGATCAGACTTTAAGAACAGCAGCAAGGACAGCTCCAGCTCATCTCCACTAGCTTCTCCTCTTTTCCCCAAAAGGACAGTTATTGCTGTCACAGGCATCAGCTCAACCCCCTCTCAGCCCCAGGCCTTGCCTCCACTCCATCCCTTGCCCTGCCTCTTCCTGCTCTGCTCCAGACCCTGCCCCTACTCCACCCCTTGCCCCCCTTCTTCCTGCCCCTGCTCTGCCCCAGGCCCTGCCCCTACTCCACCCCTTATCCCACCTCTTCCTGCTTCGCCCCAGGTCCCACTCCTTCTCCATCCCTTGCCCCACCTCTTCCTGCTCCTACTGTGCCCCAGACCCTGCCCTTACTCCACATCTTTCTCCAAGGCCCCACCTCCGCCCAACCTCTTCCTGCCCAGTTCTCCCCTGAGTGTGCCCCATCCCCACTCCCCCCGCCTCTCGGAGCGCCTCCTGCACGCCAGGGAACAGCTGATCTGTGGTAGGCGGGAGGCACTGGGAGAGAGGGGAAAGAGTTGATTAGTGAGGCAGATGGGAGGAGCTGTGTGGGAGAGGGAGAGGTGGCTGCCAGTGGGTGCTAAGCACCTGCTGTTTCTTTTTGTGAGTGCTCCAGCCCTGGAGTCAGCACCTAAGATTGCCTGTCGTTGTTACTGTCTAAGGGCATGGCAACACTTGCGGTTGTACAGCGCTTTGAGTTAAACCCGCCTTCGTACAGCTGAGCAGGGAAAGCACTGCAGTCTGTCCACACTGCCAGCTGCCAGCGCACTGGCGTGGCCACATTTGCAGCATTTGCAGCGGCATTGGGAGCGGTGCATTATGGGCAGGTATCCCAGCATTCAAGTGGCTGCAACATGCTTTTCAAAAGGACAGATGGAGTGGATGTGACAGGGAGCATGGGGGAAGAGAGAGTGGGTTTTTGGGGTGCTGAGAATATGTCAGCCCGCTATCTTGTAAGTTCAGACCCCTCTCACTCATTGAAAGCAAACAGCAGCTGTTTCTTTTTTTCTCATAGACCAGATAAGCAGCCGCTTGCCGAAACGGACACCGCTCCACCGCCTCTTTCTTCAAGCAAACTATAGCTGTCGGCACTCCAAACAGAGCCCCCCTGCCTCCCTCTCACTCATTCAAACCAAATAGTAGCTGTGTTTGTTTTTTTGGTAAGCAGCCCCCAAAACAGAGCTTTGAAAGGGCACTTCTTTCTCCTGAATTCACAACAAAACAAGAGAGGACGCTTCGGTTAAAAGGATTATGGGGAGTTTCCGGAGGTCAATCAGTGTGTAATAACGTTACTCCCTGCTTACACTGGAGCAGCAGCATCTCAGCCAATACGCAACAGCAGTTATTCCTCTCGGGGAGGTGAAGTACCAGCAGCACTGTAGCCGAGGAGACACAGCACTGTACGTGCCTTGCCAGCGTGGATGGGGAGTGAGGTACAGCGCTCTGGGAGGCTTTATTGCACTGTAACTGGCAAGTGTAGCCAAGGCCTAAGAGACTGTCAAATGGAGCTTTTTCCTTCTAAAACCTCTCTCCAGCCCAAGGGAAAGGGAACAAGGAATACAGTTCAAACAGATGCTTGCAGAAGGAGGCAGAGGGCTTGGCCATGAGCTGGAAGTTGTAGTTGTGAGACATGGGCACCCAGGCCTTGCCTTACTTAACACTTTGCATTTCAAAGGCTTTAACTGATTTTTCCATCTTTTCTGGTGTCAAGTATCAGAGGGGTAGCCGTGTTAGTCTGGATCTGTAAAAGCAGCAAAGAGTCCTGTGGCACCTTATAGACTAACAGACGTATTGGTGCATAAGCTTTCACGGGTGAATACCCACTTCGTAGGATGCATGTAGTGGAAGTTTCCAGAGGCAGGTATAAATATGCAGGTAAGAATCAGTCTAGAGATAACGAGGTCAGTTCAATCAGGGAGGATGAGGCCATCTTCTAGCAGTTGAGGTGTGAACGCTGACAAAGTGAATATTCACCCACGAAAGCTCATGCTCCAAAACATCTGTTAGCCTATAAGGTGCCACAGGACTCTGTCGCTTTTTCCATCTTTTCTGTATCTTTTGTAAATGGTTAAAATGTTTCCAGGTGAGTTTGTCTGGTATGGAGCAGGCTGAGGTCTCTGCAAACAAAACCTTTTGGACCTTGGAATTTGGACAGTGACTGGGTTATGTTAACATTTTTGGCCCATATAGTCCATCCAAATTCCTACAACAGACTCCGCATGCTTGGGGAGTCAGTGGAATACGTTTGGAGGGAGGGGGTCGTTTCAGCAGAGATTCAGTCCCTTGGCCGAGAAGTGATGGGGTCAGGTGTTTATCAATGGAGATTTGCCAAAGCTTTTATTTGAACGAGTAGAGCAGAGCCCTTGAGAACAGACGTACACTTGTGCAAAAATACTGGAGCATTTTTGGGACCAGGAAGTTGGTCTGGCTTGGCTTCAAATGTACAGTGCCTTCTGCATGCCCTCTGTCCCCAGGTCTCTCCACGCCTGGGGCACACAGGGTGGCATCTCCGGCAAGCCCTGATGGCCCTGCCCCACCTCAGTGAAGCTGTTCTGGCTCCGCTCTGATATCAGTGGCATGGTCTGACTCCCAGTAGTGATTCTGTGCTGCAGATGATGGGCTAGGCTATCAGACTCACAGCATAATCGGCTGCTTGGTGCTGCAGACACGCACACTGTCTTGCTACTTGCTGGACTGTAGAGCCCTGACTTGCTCCATCACTTCCAGGAACTCACTCATTGCCTGGGCATGAGCAGCAGGCTCCAGTGCCAGATGCTGGAAGAGGTTGAGGGGCTCGGCGTTCCGGAAGGCCTTGGGGACAGGAATGTGGCTGGCCAGGGTGCTGTTTCCAATCAGGAAGTGGTAGAGGCATTTCTCCTCCAGGCTATGGCGCAGGTACGAGAGGATGTCCTGCAGCCTCTGAGCTAGTTGTTCTGGGCGCCATTCCAACAGCGGCAGGAGGGGCAGTAGGTGCATCAGGGCGGTTTTGAAGTGGTAGGTGGTAAGGATCCTGTTCTCCAGAGTGGGCAGCCTGCATTCCTTGAGGTAGATGAGGATCTGGAGGCATTTCAGGTGACAGCTATCCTTTGGGGTGTACCTGCTCACCCACTGGAAGAACAGCATTTCCTGGACAGCGAAGGTCTCTAGCCAGACTGTGCTGCTCGGGGGGCCTGTCTCAGCCCCGTGGCTGGCCAGGAAGACCAGAGAGTCTCCCCGCTGCACCCCGAGTATGATCTCGATGGAGAGGTCCCTCCTGGACTCGCAAACCAGGCTGAGCTTGCAGGAGGAGGCGGAGGGCTGGGGTGTGAGCTGGAAGCTGTAGTTGTGAGCCACGAGGGCCCAGGCCTTGCCTACCAGGCTGTGGAACCAGAGGATGGTTTTTTCCACATCCAGGTGGGAGCTAGTGCACAAGAGGTGCACGCGGAAGGGCCCCTGGATGTTGTCACTCAGGTCTTCCTCGGCTTGGTGCAGGAGGCAGACCACGTCCCCCAGCAGCCTCTCCCTTTTGCACACGCACTCCAGCTCCACCAGGATGTGGCCGTGCTTCTCCAGAGCGCCCTCCACATTCTCCATCTCCAGGAGGAAGGAGTGCCCCTTGGGTGGCAGCAGGGGCACGAGCACCCGGTAGGCCTCAGAGTCCCTATGGGGGCACCAGCCTTCGAAGGCACTGGCCACGCCAAAGCAGTTCTGCAGCTGTGGGAGGAAGGTCTGGTAGGTGAGGACTTGGCAGACCTCCAGCAGGCTGTTCACCAGGCCTGCCACAAACTTGCAGGTGCTGGCCAGGTCCTCGGACACTCCCTGGAGGTGCTGTTCATAAAAGTGTTCCAGGGCCGCTCTGTCGGGGAAGTCGGGATGCTGGGTGCAGGAGCCCCCGGGCGCTGCTTCAGCATCGTCCTCCTCCTCCTCGCTGCTGGCATCCTCGCTGCTGGAGTCGTAGCCAGACTCGGGCGCCAGGCTTGGCCTGCAGAGCTCAAAGAGCAGGATAATGACCAGGAACCCACAGGACCATCCATTCCAGACCACGTCGTTGGGCCCCTGCTTGGCTGCCACCCTCAGCGCCGTGGTCCCCTCCTCCCCCTGGCTCTGGTTTGGCCCCAGGCTCTGGTGTGGGCCCGGCCTCTCCTCTTGGTTCCTCTGCTCAAACTCCAACTGCAGGCGCGTCATCTCCAGGGCCAGCTGCTGCTCCTGCTGCTGTGCCCGCTGCACTGTTGCCGGGTCCTGCTTGTCGCTGACCATCAGGGGATGGTGCACAATGACCAGCACGGCCAAGAAAAGCAGGCTGCCCACAGCCATGGCCTGGAGAAGGGGAGAGAAAACCACTCAGGGGCATAGGAGGGAAAGGTTGGGGAAGGGGTATCCTGCCCCCCTTCCCCCTTCTGCCAGAGCTTTGGGCAGCACCCCCAGGTGTCTGGCTGGGTGCTGCAGGAGCTGTACTGGGAGAGCACACAGCCTCCTCCATGAGGCACTGCAGGCCTGGAGCCAGCGTTTCACACACCCTGGCCCAGGCTGGGACTGGGAGAGGTCATCTCCCCTCCAGGCAAGGGGGTGGGAGCAGGGAGTTCATTCTCCGATGGGTGATTTGGGGAGTGGGTGAGCCTGGGGGCTCTGAAGGAAGGAGAGAGGGATTTGGTGTCTAGGGGGCAGGAAGCTATGAAGTAGGTGGGGTTTGGGCCCCTCGGATGGGTCAGAAGGATGGAGGCCGGGTGGGGTATCTGGAGTCTAGACCCGGGGTTTGGGGGAAGGTTGCTTGTGCTGCTGCAGTCATGGGAGAATGTGGGGGTCAAATTCCAGGTGCATTAGGCATGCTGGCTGTGAGTCATGGGTGGGATTTTCTGTTCTGTTTGGTCCTGAATCTGCAAATTTGTTTGATATCAGCCTGAGTTTGACTGCAGGTCTCTGCCAAGACACACCTTAGTGCTATATCGTTTGGAAGCTAATTGCTGGCGAATTAGGGAGGTAGGAATAGTCCACTGGAGTCAATGGGATCACTATCTAAACAACTCCCTGATGTGGGGGAGGTTTGGAGTCCACCCCAACCCCCACAGCCCTGAGTCTCATGTAGCCCCACAGGAGCTGGAAGCTGAGCGCTGTCTCATTGCCTTGAGGAGCTGCGTTCTGTCAGTTTCCTCTCTCTGAAACCACGGGGCCATCGTCAGCTGGGTACAAACGGTTCAGATCGTCCCATCTCTCCCTTAGAATGTGGGTCAGTGACCCAGGCTCCAAAGCCAACTGCTTTCCAAGACAATTGGTCCCTTAGTCGAAGCGCTGGAATTTATAGCGGAGCCAAAGAAATCCAAATTGCTGATAGGCAGCATCTGGGTCACTTGCAGTTAAATAATTCTGCCTACCCCCAAGCTTAGGAAAGGCTAGTTACTAACTAGCCATTAAGGCCACTGATTGGGGGGGCTTCATTTCTGAGTGCGTGGCCTGATGTCCAGAAGTGCGGAGCACCCACTACTCCAGTTTGCAGCCGCTCCGCACATGTGAAACTCAGGCCTGGTTGTCTCAAGCTGGGCACTTCAAATTAATGACCGCTCTTGGCAATTTGGTCCAATGCTTCTTAAATGCTAAAGACTCTCTTAAGGAACATGTGCTCCAGCAGTCAGGATGCTTGTCCAAGTCCGTGTTCGCTGCTCCAAGCTTTGCCTTGGGGCTCCCCCTCCATCTGCCTCCACCCAGCCTCTCCATACTCACTCTGTGGAGGCGTCACACTCTCTAAGGGAGGGTGCAGCTTAAGCCAGGGCTGGCCCATGCTACAACCCCGCCAAGAGCAACTCTTCTGGATGTTCCACTCGCATTGCGCTGGCTGGCCTGCCTTCCCCAGCCCCCGGCTTGCTGACACCAACCACTTTCCATTATTACCCACTCTCTGTGACATCACACCGGCCAGAATCCCTTTAAAGGGGCTGCACACGAAGCCCCATGTGTGCCCTGCAATGTCAGACCCTGCCCTGTCCCTCCGCCTCTCTGCCATTGCCCGTGTCCAGCTTTGGGCGATCCCAGCAGAGAGGTGTGACTGATGGGAACTGGAGCAGGGTAAAACTGGCGGGATGACTTGTGACCAGCCTGAAGTGCAATGTTTACCCCAGTCTGAGCAGCTCTGAGCAAAGCCAACCAGAGTCGTGGCAGGAGCTGGATTTTGAGCAAGTCTGGATCGGATGATAGTACCAGCTGGAACCCAGGCAGAAGCCCATGATTTTTTGGTCCATCCGTAGCAATTGCTGATAGAAAATGTGGCAAAAGACCATCTTGGCTTAACCACGAGATCTTGCATGACCTACAAAATAAAAAGGAGTCATATAAGAAATGGAAACTAGGTCAGATTACAAAGGATGAATATAGGCAAATAACACAGGAATG
>NC_133770.1:152093556-152110916 GCF_003597395.2 Chelonoidis abingdonii
GGCTACCCACAGTGCACCGCTCCAGAAATCGACGCTAGCCTTGGACCATGGACGCACACTATCGAATTAACATGCCTAGTGTGGACGCGCACACTCGACTTTATAATATCAGTTTTAAGAAACCGATTTTAGCTACTTCGATATTATCACGTAGTGTAGACGTGGCCTCAGTCTCTCCTAAGCAGGATGCAAACCCAATAACAGCTAGGGATTGCTGATCGCCACTGGCAGTGTAACAACCTCAGCCACTGGGGGGCTTTGAACCCAGCACCCCAACCTTAAGCCTCTGCCGCAAGATCTACCAGAACAGCCTCATTAGCTGGCAGTACCAATCTGCTCTAAGAGACGCTTTCCCAGGGCGTTGCAGCTGGAAACCCCTCTGTGTGCTTTATGCTGGGTTATTCAGGGTGTAACCCTTCTGCCCCTCTGAGTTGGCAGCAACAAGGGCCGGGTTCAGTATCCAGGGGTTTCGTTTCAATAACACAGTGCATAACCAGCTCGAGCCCCCACCCAGTGACCTGGGACAATTACATACCACCACCCCCCCGGGCGCTTCTAAGAGGCAATACTTCCCCTCTCGCAAGCACGGAGTCTGAGTGTAGCAAAATCCTTTTAATAAAGGAGAGAAACAATGTGGCATCATATTGGGATATTTGCTCTGCCGACGGACCCTCCTGTCCCCTCCCATGTGTCCTGATATTTTCTCCCTCTCATCTGGTCACCTTAGCTCCACCTGTGCAGGCCAAGGGCATCTGTCCCACCCCAGCTACGCGGCACTAAGGAGCTCTCAGAGGGAAGTCACTCTGTGTCTCCCACTGCCCCCTATTTCCCAGCGGCCTGGCTTTCTGCCTAGAAAGCCCAGTCCGCTGCTGAATGCACACAGCACCTGCTGACAGTGAGCGTTGCAGAGTGCTGTGGGTTTGGGAAATCTGGCCTTAATCAGGGAGGCTAAATGGGAGCCAAACTCTTTGGTGTATGCAGCTCTGTATGGCGTCTCTATTACCATATGCACCCCTGGGCTTGGGACATGGAGCGCTTGCCTCAGAAATCCCAAGGGCTTGGGAAGTGGCACTAGGGATTCATTAGGTGGCTCTTTTCCCTCCGTGTCAGAGCAGAACCCAACCCCTCATTCGGTGCAAGGGGCACTTCTGTGTAACCTAGGGTTGCCAACTTTCTAATCGCACAAAACCGAACGCCCTAGCCCTGCCCCTTCCCTGAGACCCTGCCCCCACTCACTACATTCCCCCTTCCTCAGGGACTTGCTTTCCCCCACCCTCACTCACTTTCACTGGGCTAGGGCAGGGGGTGAGGGCTCTAACTGGAGGTGTGGGCTCTGGGATGGGGCTGGGGATGAGGGATTCGGAGTGTAGGTGGGGGTTCCAGGCTGGAGGGTGGAGCTGAGGGATTCGGAATGTAGGAGGGGGGCTGTGGTTTGAGGCAGGGGGTTGGGGTGTGGCAGGGGGTGTAGGCTCTGGGGTGGTGCTGGGGATGAGGGATTTGGTGAACTCAAGCGCCAGGTTATTTAACAAAGCCCAGGTAACAGCAAGAAGTATTGGAAACAAAAGGTTAGGTAGCAAATAAAATCATAACATGCATAAAATCATAGACTCATAGAATATCAGGATTGGAAGAGACCTCAGGAGGTCATCTAGTCCCATCCCCTGCTCAAAGTATCCTACAGCCTTGACTCAGTTAACTAGATACACGTCTAATAAAGTATTACTCATCCCAAATCCATGCTGTGCTTTGCAGCCTGGCTACCTGTGACCCTCCTTTCAGGAGATGCGCACACTGCCCGTTTACCTCCTAGGACCTAGGTGAAGGATTCCATGTGTCTCTTTGCACCAGGCCAATCCTTTTTCTCTGTTCTTAAACAGGTTACTCACTCCCTGCTGTAGATTCTGCAACGTCTCAGTTCACACCTGGCTCAGTGTGCAAACAGGCCCATAGTGTGAGGCATACAATACACAGTACACAAATGGCCAGACAGGGAGATAGATGCCTTCTGCCTGATAGGGACATGTCCAAGGTGTGTCGCTCCTGGGGACCTTAACTCACAGACCTTAAGAACATCATTTGTAGTCTAGATACAGAACGTCTTAACTATGAGCCGTACGTACATTTCACAAGGATTATGATGACCAGTGGACAACTGGCTCTCCATAGAGACCTCACGCTCCTCCCTTTAGTGAGCTATTATACAGATATCTGACTCCAGGAACCCTGTACAATCCTATTCAGTCCTCTGCCAGTTGACATCCAGTGGTCCCTGGCTCACGGGGTGAGCAGTTCTATCAGGTAAGTCTCACTTTTTCATTGATTCTGTTTTGCCCCGTTCTCTATTTTCAGACAAAGTTGGTGAGTTGCAGTGATTCTCCTCAGTCACACTGGAGCAATGTCGGTGGAGTTCCTCCTCATTTCCCAGTGTGAGCTAAAGGGGAATTGGGTTTCAGCTCTGCTAGACCTAGGGGCTTTTCTCTCTTGCCATGACACAACCACAGCATGCAGCTGTCTGGTGCTGGCTTTATTCCCTCACTTTCTTCACATCTGTCTGTGTGCAGATACTCTGGGTTCTCCACTGAGTGAGTGCAGACCCAGTATGTTCCCATTGTTGATCACTGCTGACTTGGGCATTGCATCATAAAGGTGCGAACTTCGGTCCTGGGGCTCTCTTTTTGGTAGGAAGAGGTTTGCTGGCTAGAGCTGATGACATTTGGCAGATAAATGATTTATTCGCTGAAAACTGCAGTTGTGATCAACCTAAATTTTGTGAATTTGACCCAATTAGTTTTGTCTAGAAAAACTTCTTCTGGGTCAGCATCAGCAAACTCCCTGTCTGTGCTAGGGCACGTGCTGGAATGTGGGAGACCCAGGTTTTGAACTCCCTCACTGGGGCAGACATTTGAAGTCAGATCTCCACCCTCCCGGGTTCATAAATTGCAAGGCTAGAAAGGACCTTTGTGATCATCTAGTCTGCCCTTCTGCATAGCACAGGTCAGAGACCTGCCCCAGAGTAATACCTAGCTAGCATGGATCTGTTAAAGAACATCCAGTCTTGATTTAAAACTTCCCAGTGATGGCGAATGCACCACCACCCTTGGTACATTGTTCCAATGAATAATTTCTCTCCCTGTTAAAACTTAACACCTGCTCTCCTGTCTGCAGACTACAGCAAGCAAATTCTTAAACCCTGCAGCAGGCCTGGGTCCCTGGCTGCTCAATAGCATTCCACACTCTCAGCTGCGTTTCTGGTCCTGCCTCCTGTTCCTGGCTCTCACGCCTGTTTTCTTCCCCCTTGTTACTGGTTCCTGCCCCGGCTCCAGCTGATACTCTAGCTCTGACCCTTGGCTCCTGATTCCTGGCTCTTGGCTCTGACTCACTTCCTGGACTTGGCAACTTGGCTTCTGATTTGGCCTCTGGCCACTAGGCCTAGGCAATTCTGTTCCAACCATTAGGCTAGCCTTCCACCCTGGCCATTAGGCAAGACTACCCATGGCCCAGTTCCTAATACCGAGTCCCTTTGAATCGTTCCCCTGTGATCTTCAACACCTGACACTGGCTACTCACAGAATTCCAGCTCCTCTGCCCCAAAAGAAGCAGGATAGCCCAGTTAATTAGTTTGACCTTAAATCACTGCTCCCGTACAACACACAGCCCTTATAAGCACTTATAATAAAACAAAAGTAGGTTTATTTGATGTGTCCTGGTCTGTGGGGTGCTTCTGAGGATAAGCTGGGAGAGGTTGTGGGGGTTATTTAAAGGCCAGAAAAGGGGGTTCAGGAAAGATATTTTTCAGGATGGGGTCCCCATCAAGTATGTCTCTATTCACAGACAGGGCAATTCTCTGTCTATTGTATGTCCCTTTTTCACCTCCGAGTGGTTTTGACTGTTTGCAGTTCTCTCTGATGGTTTCCGTTGCTAGTCTTGGGATGGAGCAAGGTTAGATAACTGAACCTGGCATTACAGCTAACCCAGGAGGGGTACAGCTCCCACCTACTTGAATGAGCTATCTCTGATACATATTCCCGGGTGATTAACTTTTATTCCAAGTCCATACAGCAGCCTGTCAGTATAGTTCCATTATTCCTTAAATAGTACCTGTAAATACATCTTGCAGTGATTATGAATCTTTATAATTTACCTGCTTTTTGTAGATCCCTTACATGTTATCCTTTATGGATAAATTTCCTGCAAGACATCCTTGTACTGAGGTTGTCAGGTCTGAGGTGAGAATTCTTTGCAAAGAACAGTGAACCCTTTGCCAATAGGTCTTAAAAAACTCCTTGTTGTCTTTAAGTCTGCTGGCCATAGAATTCCCATTGTGTCACTTTGCTTCCCTTATCAATTGTCTACAGTTCCTAGCTTCTGAATTGTATTCATTACTACCAACTTTCCCTTTCTTCTATTTGTTATATATAATTTTTAAATTGTTTATAGCTGCCTTCAGTTCCCCTCTAACCAGGTAGAGTTTTTAACCAATATGGCCTTCTTCCCTGATCGTGTCTTTCTGGGCATCTAGTAAAGTGTTCTTAAACATCTCAGGTGTGTGCTGAGTGCTCACAACTTCCCTCTTTTTACTTTCCTGTTTTGTTATTAGTTTAATGCCCTCCTGACTACTCTAGCCAGCCTGTCCCTGAGGAGATTGTTCCCCCTTCTACTGAGGTGGAGGCCATTCAAACTATACAGCTCCCTTTCCCATTAGAAGGTGCCAATGTTCCACAAAACCCAAACCCTCCTCCACTTACCTAGCCAGTGGTTCACTTGCAGAATCTTCTGCATTCTGTCTTCCTTTGCTCAGGGGACAGGATCACTTGCCCATTTTTCTTCTTCAGCACACTTCTGGGTTCCCTGAAGTCATCTGTCCCACAATCCCTTGTCCCGAGTGCTGATATGAACCATCCCCAATGGATCCTTTCCAGTCAACTTCAGAAGCCCATTCAATCTTAGAGTCACGTGTCATGCCTTGGCTCTGGAAAGAGAGCACACTGTCCTGTTGTCCGTTTGTCCCAGGCAGAATGTTTACCCCTCTCTACCCACCAGGCTGCAGGGGATTCTGGAGTGGGCTGCTCTGAATTTGTCCTGCTAAATAGTCACTGGGCCAAAGAGCGAGAGTGACTCTCCAGCCTGGTGATTAAGGCATTTATCTGGGAGATGGGGAAAGGATTTAGACCTCTTCTATTCAGGCAGCTAATGCCTAGTGTAGACATGATTTGAACTGGTGAAACTTGTGTTCACACCACCCCAGATCCCAGTAGATTGGCCCAGAAACAGCTTCCGGGCTGAGCTGCTTCCCTGGAAAGGCAGTGCTTGGGGTTCAAGTTCCCAGGCAGGCACCCCAACGCACGCACAGGGCTTTCTGAAGCTGACTGTTAACCTGACCACAACAGACTTTTTGGGTTTATTGACAAATTCCAAACCCTATTAGAATGGAACCAATAATTTCCCATTGAGCTGCACTGGTATGCGCCAAAGGGGACTCAGCCCTGCCACGGAGGGGACTGCAGCTCATGAGTGAGAATTGTGACTACTGCCTCTGCCGGGCCAAGTTCACCCCTGCAACAAGCGCAGTGGAATTGTGCAAAGGATGGAGACAGCCCTTCTGCAACAGGCTTTGAGCTCTTTCACACTGAACAATGCTGCGGAAATATAGGCAAACTGCTATGCTACGGTACATGCAAACCTCCACCTAACCACTCACCTAGAGCGCTGAATTCCGGGGGCCAGACCTGCAGCTCTTTAACATGTCTAAGGCCTTGTAGCACTGGGGACCAAACTTTCCCCTGATGTAAATCCAGTATCACTCTCTTGACTTCACTGGAGCCAGGCCAAGTCACATCTGCTGTGGGGCTGGCTGGGGGGTCTCAGTCACTGCTGTGGCTGCGGTGGTGTGAACACAAGTTTCACTAGTTCAAATCATGTCTACACTAGGAGTTACCTGCCTGAATAGAAGCGGTCTAAAACCTTTCCACAGGGACTGCAAAGCTACAGAGAGGTTTTTTACAGCTCTCTGAGGCCAGTTAGACTCAGTGATTAAATACAAAGTGCCTGCTGACTCCCTGAACAGCTCAGAGCCCACAGGTCCCGAGTCCCTTTACCTTTGTGTCTTCCCTCTGGCCCGGCCTGCATTTGTTTCCCATAACTCTGAGATCAAAGCGGAGGGAGCGAAGGTGTCAGGGAGATTAAAGCTGTCACGGGGGAGTCTGGAGTTATGTCAAGTCACCTTGGGGTGTCAAGGGGACAGCTCTTCACAGGCAGGAGAGATTAATCCAGTTGTGTAACATCCTCCCGAGGGAAGGAGGGGGCCTGCCCCTGAGGTGGCAGCCTGTCACAGGGAGACTAGAGAAATGAACCATGTGGGGAGGGGCTGGAGGGAAGGACAGAAGAGGGGGAGAAAGGCAGCACCTATTGACCATGCCGGAAGACCCTAGACTCAGCGCTGAGTAGGGTTGCCAGGTGTCTGGTTTTTGACTGAAACGCCCAGTCAAAAAGGGACCCTGGCGGCTCCAGTCAGCATTGCCGACCGGGCCGTTAAAATCCGGTCAGCAGGGCTAGGGTAGGCGAGCCGCGACCTGTCCTGGCATCGTGCCGTGCCCCAGAAGCAGCCAGCAACAGGTCCAGCACCCCAAGGGGCTCCGCACACTGCCTCTGCTCCAACACCGGCTCCGCACTCCCATTGGCTGGGAACCACAGCCAACGGGAGCTGCATAGGCGGTGCCAGCAGGCGACAGCAGCGCACGGAGACTCCTGGCCCCCCACCTAGGAGCCAGACCTGCTGCTGGCCGCTTCTGGGGTGCTGCGTGGTGCCAGAACTGGGAGCCACCCAAGGTAAGCCTACACCCCAACCCCGAGCCCCAACTCCCTGCCCCAGCCCTAAGCCCTCCCAAACATGGATTCCCCTCTTGCACCCCAAACCCCTCATCCCCAGCCCCATCCCAGAGCCAGCACCCCAGCCCAGAGCACTCACGCTCTCCCACACCCCAACCCCCGCCTCAACCTGCAGCCCCACTCCTGCACTCCAAATCCTTCAGCCCCACCCTCTAGCCTGGAGCCCCCTCCTGTACCCCAAACCCTTGATCTCCAGCCCCACCCCAGAACCTGCACCTCTAGCCCAGAGCCCTCACCTCCCATGCCACAACCCACTACCCCAGCCCAGAGCCCTCTCCCGCACCCTGAACCCCTCATTTATGGCCCTACCCTGGAGTCTGCACCCCCTTCCACATCCCAACCCCCTGCCCTAGCCCAGAGCCCCCGCCTGCATCCCAAACCCCTCATCCCTGGCCCCACCCCAGAGCCTGCACCCCCTCCCACACCCCAAGACTCTGCCTCAACCCGCAGCTCCCTCCCGCAATCCAAATCCCTTGGCCTCATCCCCCAGCCTGGAGCCCCTTCCTGTACCCCAAACCCCTCATCCCCAGCCCCATCCCAGAGCCTGCATCCCCAGCCAGAGCCCTCATCCCTTCCCAGATCCCAGCTCTCTGCCCCAGCCTGGAGCCCCCTCCCGCACCCTAAACCCCTCATTTCTGGCCCCATCTCAGAGTCCGAACCCCAGTTGGAGCCCTCACCCTGTCTTGCACCTCAAACCCCTGCCCCAGCCCAGTTAAAGTGAGTGAAGGTGCGGGGAGAATGAGCCACTGAGGGAGGGGGAATGTAGTGAGCAGGGGCGGGGCCTCAGAGAAGGCAAAGGGCTAGGGTGTTTGGGTTTGTGCAATTAGAAAGTTGGCAACCCTATGCTCAGGGCTGACTCAGGCCCCAAGCAAGGGGGACCATGCCGTGACTCAGAGCCACATCTGCCTCCCAGGTCCCTCTGAGGATGGACCTGGGACTGGAGGAGCTCTCACTCCCTGCCACGGCCTCCTGGGGGGAGGGAGGGGAACAGAGCTTCTCTGGTCTTGGGGCTGCAGAGGGGTGGGGGGCAGAAAGGAGCAAATGGATTACGGGGCCTCAGTGGGGGGCGGAATGGGGTGGGACTGTGGGTGAAACAGGGGTGAGGGGAAGGGCAGAATGGGGCAGGGCTGTGGGTGGAATAGCAGGTGGAAGAGGCGGAATGGGGGAGGGACCGCAGACAGAAGGAGTGGGGAGGGGACCCCCACTTGCTCTGACCCAGGGCTCCACAAAACCTTAATCTGCCACTGACTGTGCCTTTCCCAGCTCTGCAGAAGAGCTGTGTGTGGCTGGAAAGCTTGCCTCTCTTCTCAGCAGAAGTTGGGCCAATACAAGATATGACCTCGCACCCCCCTTGTCAAGCTGTTATGGGGACATTTTTCCTTAGAAAAGTAGCATTTTCAGGGACGCTGTCTGGAGGTTGGGACACCCTAGTTCTAGTCCTGCTCTGGGCAGGCAGGGCATCCAGCGGGTGAGAGCAGGGAGGGAAAACAGGGACTCTGTTCCTGGCTCTGGGAAGGGAGTGGGCTCTAGTGGTTAGAACAGAGCGGGCTGGGTGTTCGGACTCCTGGGATCTCTTTCCATCTGTCAGTGCTTGGGTCTGGTGGCTCAGGGGAGCCATTGTGGCCTGGTGTTCAGAGATGCTGGCACATAAGGCACTGAAGGCAGGGGAGCTGTAGCTGTGACCTCTCTGATCTTCCCTGGCTGTAGATTGACACTCATTCTCTGGAAAGGGGGATGTTTATTTGTGTTAAGGCCTGAACCTTTTTCCCCATGGCAGGTGAAGGGTTAAGTGCCCTGCCAGCCTGCTTTGGTAAATAGCATTCAGGACAAAGAAACCCAAAGCACAGATCCAAAGAACCCTTCCCTGGTGCCACAACCCCCAGGTGTCGGCTCTGATCACCCATTAGCCTCCGCAGTGCATGTGCCCTCAGGCCAAGGAAAGCACTGAGAAGACAGTCTGGGGCAGAACTGGTGTAAATCTGGAGCGACTATGGATTTACACCGGTGTTAGAGCAGAGCCCAGCCCCGATGGGGCAAAAGGACTGTCAAACTGCAGCTATTTCTGGGTGCCAGCGGGGTTGTCGACATGTAGCCAGGGAGGAGGGAGCACATACATTCAGCTCTCACATGCCGCCCATAGCACAGCTGCCAGTCCCATCACAGACCCCAGCCCTGCCCTGTGGCCATCACCTCCTGGGCAGAGAGAGTGCGGCAAGCTTCCCCATTTCAGCCCATCTTGGACAGGGTGGAGGGGGCTGTCCATTGTTGAGGGAAGAGGGGAACGCATGTGATGTTCATTCAGCCCCAGCACTGGACAATCCCCAGACAGCTCTGGCCTGGGGCTTCTCCACCCCTGCTGCCTTCCTTACCCTGGCATCCTTGCCTGGCATGGACCCTGACCTTGTCCTGGGTCCTTTCTGTCCTGGCATGAGGAGTGAATTCCATCTTCAGGTTCTTCTAGGGTTCGTTTGCCCCCACCATGAGGCCCCAGCTTTGTCTGACTCGGGTGGGATTGAGTTTCCACAGCCCCCTGAGCCCATTGTGTTCCTCTCACCACTCCCACTCCCCCCTCAGCAGACCCTGAGCTCTGTCCTGAGGGGACCGCCCCATCTCAGGAGGCCATGTCTCCTTGATGCACAAGCTGTACCGAGGGGGCAGGGATGCATGGAGTAACGTGACAGCGGCTGGTATATTTACAGCCTGGGGGAGGGTAGGATTAGAGCCTAGCACAGCCCGGTGCTGCTGAGTAACCTTCACTGGTTTGTTTATGCTGAGGCCAACGCTCGGCCTTCCCGCTGTGCCAGGCGGTGCCCAGACTTTGAAGCACACAGATCCCCTCATAAATCAAGCCAGCAGAGGGGGTCGAGTTACCAGGGTCTGTCGGTAACGACAGCCAGCTAATCCACCCTCCTTATCTGGGATTACTGCCCATGACAATTCATTACTGCCTGGGCCAATCAGCGCCAGGCGGTACAGGGGCCAGGCGGGCGCGCTCCTACATAGGAGCCTCTTGCTACCCCCGAGGCTTGTCATCACAGCTATAAATAAGGCAACTTGTTTGCAGAAGAACAAATTTAGCCCAGACAGAAGGTCAGGGTGGCAGTGAATAACCCTCCATTAAAATGGTTCTCATTCCTGAGTCTCACTTGGCCTGCGAGTGGGCAGGGTGGCGGGTGTAGTGATGGCTGAAGGAGGTTGGGGTAGGGTCTTGTTCTCTTCCCCAAAGCCTGCTCTCTGCGTGGCTATGCTGCCGCTGGGAGAAGCAGGAATAGATCCCCAGTGGGTCAGCGGGGCTGTGGAGCCATGGCAGGTAGGCGAGCGTCAGGTGCCAGCCCAGCACCTCAGTGGCACTAAGATCACACCACAGTACAAAGGGAGGTTGGACAGCGCCCGGGGCTCTGGCAGCAGCATGGGTGTGGGAGGGCATGGGCCAGGCACTTGCCCTGGGCTCGAAGATGCATAGCAAACTGAGGATGCAATGGAGTCAGGGGAGGCTGAGGTAGCATAGTGTCCCCCCTCCCCTCCCCTCCGCTCCCCAGCATTCCACTCCCTAGGCACCCACAGCAGCCACTCATCACGCAACTGGCCACCCCACTGCTGGTTCCTTTAAAATGACGTGGCTGTTCCTGGCCACCCCTTCTTCAACCCCTGCCTCCTGGCACCATCTTCTCCTGGTGCCCAGGGAGCTAGGCCAGAGGAGGGGCAGGACCCATGCAGTCCGGCCCAAGTGCAAGATAAATTCCCATCACCTCCTCCCTGCCACTGCCAGTTCTGCTGCCGCTGGGCTGGTCCTGGGACACAGGCTCCATTCCCTGAGCCATGGGGACATTGGAGGCCAGAGCCAGCTGTGGGTCTGGACCTGGTGCTACAAGAATTTCAAACTCAGAGCCAAACTTCCCAGCTCAGGCCAGTTCTGCATGTAAACGGAATGTCGCTCTGGTTCTCAGCTCCAGGTAAAGCACAGGCAGTGCTGGTGACCACGTATCCCAGGATGCTTCTGGGACTTGTCTTTGGCATTCCCAGCTGAAGGTAGGCGTTTGCTCAAGCTGGAACAGGAGGCCTTGGTCTGTCTGCTTTCCCCCATCCCCAGGCTCAGGGTCTCATCTTGATGGCTTGAGCTGCCCCTTCCCCTCAGTTCACTTTCTGTTAAAGGCCTGGTGAGCCCATGGCATCACACAGTGCACTCTGTGTTACCAGGGCTCTTGGGTGTGCTGAGTTATAAGGACTCAGCTTTGCTTCAGTGGGTGGTTGGCTAAAACCAGAAACTGTTGCCCCTCTGGTGTGAATATAACCTCTCAGCCACAGCTGCTCAGCAGCACACACATATGAATCTACATAAACACACAGGTACAGGAACACACACAATGCACACTTGTCACATACAGACACAAAGAAATGCTCAAAAACACAGCTACAGTGAGATGTATCTCTACAGACGCACCCAGATCAGACACACAGCTAGAGAAAAACATACACCCTGCACACTCTGCTTAGCTCACTCCAAGCCACACAAGATCAAAATTATACCCATTACTTAGCCACATGTGCAATAAGTACAAAGATGCATCTACACAAGGATGCACCTGGTGACGGACAGCTCCCCCAGACACAAAAGCTCAGGCAGACACACACACGCTAGAGGACACACACAGAGACAAAGTTTCCAAGTCCGTTCCATTTAAAGAGATTTTATTGGGCTGACCAGCTATCTGTGAGCTGTGAACAGAGGAGAAGCAAACAGAAGGAATTTACCTGGGAGTTTGCCTGGGGGGAGGTGACACAGAGTTTTTTGCCTTTCAGGCTTCCGTGAGCAGTAAATACAACATACAGCTGTTGTGACTTGCACAGGATGTGCCATGTTTGTCTTTCTCCCAGAGGATAGAAGTGACTTCTCTGTACAAAGTGCAAGCTGGCCTCCATATTGGAAAAGAAGGTTCAAGGACTAGGTTCAAGTATCAACCCTGCGCTGCATCAGAGAAAATGAAGATTTTCTGAATAGAAGTCAGTGTTTGGTTCTGCAGGCACAGCATGCTGAAGAATCAGAGAGGGCAGTGCAAAATGGGGAAGAAAATTGGCAGCATGTGACCTTCAGAAGAAGAAAGAGGAGAACCCACATACCCTCAATGCAGATAGAGGTAAGAAACCATTTTCAGGCTTTCTGCACAGGTACTACAGCGGAGAATGGTTTGGAAGAGTCATCTGAGGGAAAGGATCAGAAGGAGAACCCATCGGCCGGAAGGCATGGGATGCATTGTCTTAGGGATAGGAGTTCCATGACCACCACTCCCAAGAGGAGGAGATGGATGGTGGTGGTTGGGGACTCCCTTCTAAGAGAGACGTAGTAATACCATCTGCCGTCCAGACCAGGAAACTCAAGAAGTGTGCTGCTTGCCTGGAGCTAGAATGCAGGATGTGACAGAGTGTCTGCCAGGATTGATCAAGCCTTTGGACCACTACCCCTTCCTACTTCTCCACATGGGCACCAATGATAGTGCCAAGAATGACCTTGAGTGGGTCAGTCCAGACTACGTGGCTCTGGGAAGAAAGATAAAGAAGTTTGAGGCGCAAGTGGTGTTCTCCTCTATCCTCCCTGTTGAAGGAAAAGGCCCAGGTAGGGCCCATCGAACTGTGGAGGTAAATATGTGGTTACACAGGTGGTGTCAGAGAGAGGGCTTTGGATTCTTCGACCATTGGATGTTGTTCCAGGCAGAAAAATTGCTCGGAAGAGATGAGATCCACCTAATGAAGATACAGAAAAGCATCTTTGCAGGCAGGCTTGCTAACCTAGCGAGATGGGCTTTAAACTAGGTTCACTAGGGGGATGGAGACCTAAGCTCAGAGGTAAAAGGGGGAGTGGGATACTGGGAAGAAACACAAGAAGGAGGGTGCAACAGGGCAGGCCTCTTGATTCATACTGAGAAAGTAGGGCAATTGGCTAGATAACTTTGTGATGAGTTTGGTCACAGAGACCCCCTTGGGACTGTCACATGATGTGCTGAAATTACCTCTGAGCCCATTTTCCCTGCTAGCTTGGGACTTCCAGAATCCTGCCTTGTTGAGCCAGACACCCTAGCCTGCTACAACACAGACCCAGGTCTGGTCCATGCCCCCAGAGGTACAGACTTAACTGAAAACATCTCAGCAAGTCACTTGTCTCCAGCACCCAGATACCCAGCTCCCAATGGGATCCAGACCCCAAATAAATCCGTTTTACTCTGTATAAAGTGGTTAGTGGGTTAACGTTGGGGCAGAAGGAGGGTGGGTTAATATCGGGGGCGGGGCAGTGGGTGGGTTAATGTTAGGGGCAGGCAGTGGATGGGTTAATGTTGGGAGCAGAAGGAGGGGGAGTTTATGGGGGCAGAGCGGTGGGTGGGTTATTGTTGGGGGCAGGGCCGTGGGTGTGTTATGTCGGAGGAGGGGCATTGGGAGAAGGCACTGTGGGTTTGTTGGTGATGGGGAGGTTAGGCAAACCTTTGAAAATTGCTGCATTCCATGTCTCCTGCTCTGCTGTCCCAAGGACTGGGCCTCCTCCTGGCCTGCTGGGTCATCTGCCAGCCCCACTCCTGTTGGGACATCTGGCCTGCTGGGGGACTGTGGTTCTGCAGAGGCCTAGGAGTCTTCATGACATGAGCACACTTATGGGGCAAGATGAGCCAGTATGTGGAGGGAATGGTGTCCAGTGGCTAAAGCAAGAGGCTGTGGGCCAGGACTCCTGTGTTCTGTCCCTGACCTACTGTGTAACCCCAGGCAAGTCACTTCACTTCCCTGTGCCTCCATTTCCCCATCTAAAATAGAGTAATAGACTCTAAGGCCAGAAGGGACTCTAAGGCTCTGACCTCACATAGAGCATGGGCCAGAAACCTGCCCCACAGTCATTCTTAGAGCAGAGCTGCTAGACGAACATCCAATCTGGATTTTAAAATGGTCATTGATGGAGAATTCAATGATTAATTACATTCACTGTTGAAACTTTACTCCTTCTTTCCAGTCTTAATTTGCCTAGCTTCAGCGTCCAGCCATTAGATCATGTTAGACCTTCCTCTGCTTGACTGAGGAGCCCAGTATTAAATATTTGTTCTCCGTGTAGGTACTGACAGACTGTAACCCCTTAACCTGCCTTTTGTTAAAATGAATAGGAGCTCCTTGTGTCTTTCATTGTAAGGCAGGTTTTCTAATTCTTTAATCATTCTCATGGCTCTTCTCTGAACCTTCTCCAATTTACCAATAACCTTCCTGAATTGTGGACACAGGATTCCAGCAAGCTCAGCATCAGTCACACCAGAGCTAAATACAGAGGTAAAATAACCTCTCTGCTCCTATTCAAGATTCCCCTGTTCACGCATCCAAGGAGCGTATTAGCTCTTTTCACCATAACATCATACTGGGAGCTTGTGTTCAGCTGATTATCTACCATGACCCCCAAATCTTTTTCAGGGTCATTGCTTCCCAGGATAGCATCCCTCAGCCTGTAAGTATGGCCAACATTCTTTGTTTCCAGATGTATATATTTACATTAAAACACATATTCTTTGCTTACATCCAGTTTACCAAGTGATATGGAATCAGAAATCCTAGGACTGGAAGGGCCCTAGAAAGGTCATCTAGTCCAGTCACCTGCACTTAAGGCAGGCCCAAGCATTATCTAGACTATCCCTGACAGGTCTGTCCAACCTACTCTTAAGAATCTCCAATGATGGAGATTTCGCAACCTCCCTGGGCAATTTATTCCAGTGCTTAATCACCCTGACAGTTAGGAAGTTTTTCCTAATATCCAACTGTAGTGCGGTGGCCACTTGCTCCTGCCCTGAAGAGCTTAAAGCAGCCCTGGGAGAGGGCTGTGGTAGGGGAAAACCTGGGCTGATTGGGGAAGTAGCCACAGCTGGGCCACGCCCCAATCAGGCCGCAGCTGGCCCTATAAAGAGGCTGTGGGCCAGGAGCACAGGCAGTCTCTCTCTAGGCACAGAGAGAGAGAAGGGCCTGGCTGCCTGGGACTTGAGTAAGATACTAGAATAGAGCAGTGTTGGGGAATAGGTCAAGGGAGCTGAGGAGCTCCCACCTGGAAAACCCCCTGGCTGCAGGCCTAGCCAAAGGCCTGAAAAGGTACTGGGGTTGCAGAGATGCAGCCTGAGGATAGGTGGAGGCAGTAGGTTCAAACCCCCCTTGCCGATGATGAGTGATATGGACTGCAGTCTGCCCCGAAGTGCGGGGGCTAGATGAGGCCTGGCAGTGAACACTGAGCCCAGGTCTACGCTAGCTGGGAGGTCGACTCCAGAAAGTGGGGGTACTGCCAGAGGGCAGCACCCGAAGGAGAGGGGCACTGGGGTCCAGAAGGGACACAGGGCCAGTAGCAATGGGACATTGACGTAAAGAGGGTGCTCCAATGGCTGGACAAGCTAATTCCCTGGAAGACCAGCAGGGGGCACCCAGGGGTGGGTCCCACATCACTACACCAACCTAAACCACCCTTGCAGTTGCACTAAATCAGTGATCTGTCATCTTCACTATTTATCAATCCCCAATTTTTGTGTCATCTGCAAACTTTATCAGGGGTGATTTTATGTTTTCTTCCAGGACATTGATAAAGATGTTAAATAGCATAGTGCCAAGAACTGATTCCTGCAAAACCCCACTAGAAACACACCTGCTTGATGATGATTCTTTGTTTAAAGTTACATTTCGAGACCAATCAGTTAGCTAGTTTTTAATCCATTTAATGTATGCTATATTAATTTTATACAGACAAGGTGAGTGAAATAATATCTTTTATTGGACCAACTTCTGTTGCTGAAAGAGACAAGCTTTCGAGCTGCACAGAACAATAAATGAAGTTGGTTCAACAAAAGATAAAACTCACCTACCTTGTCTCTAATATCCTGTAGCCAACACAACTACGACAACTATGTTAATTTTATATTGTTCTAGTTTCTTAATCAAAATGTTGTGCAACACTTAGGGTATGTCTCCACTGCTCGCCGGATCGGCGGGCAGCGATCGATCCAGCGCGTATCGATTTATCACATCTAGTCTAGACACGACAAATCGATCCCCGAGCACTCTCCCGTTGACTCCTGTACTTCAGCTCTGCGAGAGGCGCAGGCAGAGTTGCCAGGGGAGCGGCAGCAGTTGACTCACCATAGTGGAGACACCGCGATAAGTCAATCTGAGTACGTCGACTTCAGCTACTTTATTCATGCAGCCGAAGTTGCGTAACTTAGCTCGATTCTTCCCCACCCCAGTGTAGACCAGGGCCATGAGACATGATGGTTATGGCACCAAGTCACACACCTTACAGAAGTTTAACTATGTTATATCACACTATCACCTCTATCAACCAAACATGCAATCTGCTCAAAAAAGATATCCAGTTAGGTGGACAGGATTTATTTTCCAGAAACCTATGTTGATTTGCATTAATTATATCACTCTCCTTTAATTCACTATTAATTGAGTCTCTTATCAGCCACTCCATTATCTTGCCCAGGATCGATGTCAGACTGACAGGCCTATAATTACGTGGGTCATCCGGTTGACTCTTTTTAAAAATTGGCACATTAGTTTTCTTCCAGTCTAGAACTTCCCCAGTGCTCCCAGACTTACTCAAACTCAACATTAATGGTCCAGCGAGTTCCTCAGCTATCTCTTTTAAAACTCCTGGATGCAAGTTCTCTGGACCTGCTGATTTAAAAATGTCTGACTTTAGTAGCTTCTGTTTAACGTATTCCAGAGATGCTAGTGGAATGGAAAGTGTGAGACGGCATCATCTGTTTTCTCTAAAATACAGAACAAAAATATTTATTGAACATTTCTGCCTTTTCTGCATTATTATTGATAATTCTACCATTTCCATCTAGTAACGGACTAATACTATTGTCAGGATTTCTTTTGCTCCTAATATTTTTTTAAAAACTCCTTATCGTCCTTATTACCATTGGCCATAGCTTTCTCCTTGTGTCCCTTGGCTTCTCTTACCAATTTTCTACAATTCCTAATTTATATTCAATACTATCAGCTTTTCCTTTCTTCCATTTGTTAGATATATTTTTTATAGCTTACTTCTCTTTCCTTCTAAACCAGGTTTTTTTTTAACCAGCGCAGCCTTCTTCCTTGATTGTGGGCCTCTAGTAAGGCATTCTTAAATTATTTCCAATTATCGTTCACATTTTTCTGATTAAATTCTTTCTCTCAGGTGATTTGGCTCATAATTGTATTCAACTTTGTGAATTTGGCCCTATTAAAGCACCAAGTATATATATTACTTGTCTGGAATGTATTCTTATCATAAACATTCCCAAATCTGGACCTTAGCATCCAGAAATCTGGGTGTCTGCATGAACCCCTCTAAGCTTAATTACCAGCTTAGATTTGATCTCACTGCCACCAGCCAAAAATTCCAGGGTTTTGGCTCCCTCTGGTCTCCCCAAACCCTTCCCTGGGGAACCCCAAGACTCAGAAGCCCTGAGTCTTACCACAAAGGG
>NC_133770.1:152111319-152125357 GCF_003597395.2 Chelonoidis abingdonii
ATACAATAACAGCCTATTGTTTTTTCTACCTTTGTACTTACAACTTTGAAACTGAAGATTAGAAGCTTACAGATAGAAAAGATCCCCTCTCATAGCTGAGAGCCAGACAAAGACACAGACCCAAAAAATTCCCTCCCCTGATCTTTGAAAAATCCGGTTTCTTGATTGGTCCTCTGGTCAGGTGTTTGGTTCCCTTTGTAACCTGTAAGAAACATTAACCCTTAGCTATCTATTTATGACAATTCTGCTTGCACATTATATATGTGATCAAGTCATGATCATTTGTACATTAAGTGTGACGAGTTGGACCCCTAGGGAAGTCACCTAATGTGCTGAGATACCACTGAGTCTACCTGTTCTGCCAGCATGGGCCTTTTGAACCTGTCTTGCTGAGCCAAGCTCTTAAAACCTCCTCTAACACACACAGGCAGGACCATACCCAGCTGCAGATCAGCTCTGGGAAGACTCAGTTTAAGGGACTTGCTCCAGCACTCAGATGTCCCCCTCCCTTGGAGTCCAGACCCAAAGGTATAGTATGAAATTTGCCCCCTCTCTCAATGTGGAAGAAATCACATAAAATGGGTTATATTATAAACCAGAAATAAATATATTAGCTATAACAGGTGTATTTTAAGTAGTTATGGAGGTAGCAGACAGAACAAGGCAGATTACTAAGAAAATAAAAGAAAGCACACAAACTAAGCTTAATACACTAAGGAAACTGGTTACATGTGAGTTTGCACCCTAAATGTGATTCTAATCATCTTCTTCACAGGCCAGACGCTCTTCCAGCCTGGGCCCAGTTCTTTCTCCCTGGTCAGTCTTAGTTGTTTCCAGCAGTCATCTTGGGTATGGCAGCAGGGGAGAACTGACAACCAGGATTACCTCACTCCCTACCTTTAAATAGGATTTGTATAAAGCGGGAATCCTTTGTTTCCCTAGTTTGAGCCCCCTTCCCTTACAGTGGAAAGTTACAAGAAGTCCCAGGTAATGTTTTAGTATCAGGTGACAGACCACCTAACTCTATAGTATCACAGCGTCCATTGGTCAGTGGCAGTATGGAGGGTCTGCAGGAAGGCCAAACCTTTTCACAGCCCATTGTCCTCGCTGATGGGCCTTCCACCCTGTCTGGCTTTTACATTTTGTACCTGAAGTGTTGGCAGTGGGTGTCACCCAAAGTAGCATAGTTGAAATACAGATACATAGTCACTGTTACTAACTTCAGATACAGAAATGATACAGGTGCGCAAATTGGATAATCACATTCAGTAAATCAAACCTTTCCAATGATATCTACACATGAGCCATCTTGCATAAAGTATCTCTGTTATGTCATATTCTATCATAAGCATATTTTCATGCAGAATATGGAATGACACGTCACAGTAAGATACCAGTAACTTTTAGCTTTGGGATCAGTTCCTCCTCATCTGTTAGGACAAGGTATAATATAGGAATGGAAGAAGTGGTTGGGTGGAGATTAAAGATAATCTAAGTATGACCCAACGCCTAAACAAACACTTTGCCTCATTTTTTAGGTAATGAGGAGCTTGGGGGCAGTAGCAGGGTGGCTAATGGGGAAAAGAATAGGGAAGTAGAAATTACCATATCCAAACTTAAACAGCATAATAGGGCCAAACTAGAGTCCTGGATAGTCTCCATCCAAGAATACTAAAGAACAGGGGCGGCCCTAGATATTTCGCTGCCCCAAGCACGGCGGCATGCCGCGGGGGGGTGCTCTGCCGGTCGCAAGTCCCACGGCTTCGGTGGACCTCCTCCCGCAGGTCTCCCTGTGGAGGGTCCGCTGGTCCCGCGGCTCCACTGAAGCCGCGGGACCAGCGGACCCTCTGCAGGCAAGCCACCGAAGGCTGCCTGCCTGCTGCTCTCCCGGCGACCGGCAGAGCACCTCCCGCAGCATGCCGCCCCAAGCACGCGCTTGGCGTGCTGGGGTCTGGAGCCACCCCTGCTACAGAAACAAGAAACTAGCACGTGAAATTGCAAGCCTAATAGCAAGGATTTCTAATGAATCCATAAACTCAGGCGTTGTACCTATGACTGGAGAATTGTAAATATAGCATCTATATTTAAGAAAGAGGGAAAAAAGTGATCTGGGAAACTACAAGCGTCAATTGTATGCAAGGTTTTAGAACAAATTTAGAAAGAAGGCATCATTAAGGACAGAGAGATCATCATTAATTGGGATAAAATTCAACCTGGTTTTACAAAAGGTACCAGACTAGACTGATCTTTTTCTTTGAGAAGATAACTGGTTTTCTAGAGAAAGGAAATGCAGTAGATCTAATCTACCTGGATTTCAGTAAAGCATTTGACATAATTCCACATGGGAAAATATTAGTTAAATTGAAGAAAATGGGGATTAATACAAGAATCAAAAGGTGGGTAATGAACTGATTAAAGGGGAGACTTAAACAGGTCATAATAAAAGGGGAACCGTCAGGCTGGAAGGAGGTCCTAAGGGAGTTCTTCAAGGATCAGTCTTGGGACCAATCTTACTTATTTTCATTCATGACCTTGCCACAAAAACTAGGAGTGTGCTAATAAAATTTGAAGATGGCACAAAATTGGAAGGTATTGCCAATCCAGAGGAGGACTGGAATATCATACAAGATTTGGACCAGGGCTTCCCAGAGGATTCAGGGGGGCTGGGGCAAAGCAATTTTGGGGGCCCCTTCCATAAAAAAAAAAGTTGCAATACTATAGAATACTATATTCTCATGGGGGCCCCTGCAGGGCCCAGGGCCAGGAGCAAATTGTCCCATTTGCCCCCCACCTCTGGGCAGCCCTGATTTGGACAACCTTGAACATTGGAATAATAGAAATGGGATGAAATTTAATAGTGCAAAGTGCAAGGTCATGCACTTAGGGACTAACAACAGGAATTATTGCTATAAACTGGGGAAGTATCAATTGGAAATGACAGAGGGGAGAAAGAGCTGGGTGTTCTGGTCGATCACAGGATGAATATGAGTCTCCAATGTGATGTGGCCATGAGAAAGACTAATTCAGTCCTAGGTTGCATCAGGTGAGGTATTTCCTGTAGAGACAGGGAAGTGTTAGTACCATTAGACAAAGCACTGGTGAGACCTCATCTGGAATAATGTGTGTAATTCTGGGCTCCATATTTAAGAAGGATGAATTCAAACTGGAACAGGTGCAGAGAAGGGCTACTAGGATGATCCAAGGAATAGAAAACCTGTCTTATGAGGAGACTCAAAGAGCTTGTCTTGTGTAGCCTAACAGCGGAGATATGATTGCTCTCTATAAATACATCAGAGAGATAAGCTACAGGGAGAGTGAGGTGTTATTTAAGTTAAGGGTCAACATTGGCACAAGAACAAATTGCTATAAACTGGCCATCAACAAGTTTAGTCTTGGAATTAGACAAAGGTTTCTAACCATCCGAGGAGTGAAGTTCTGGAACAGCCTCCCAAGGGGAGCAGTGGGGGCAAAAATCCTGACTGGATTCAAGACTGAGCTTGATAAGTGTATGGAAGGGAATGGGATGGTGGTACTGCCTGTAATGGCCCATCCTCGACTGATATTAGCAAATATCTCCAATAGCCAGAGATAAGACACTTGATGGGGATGGCTCTGAGTTACTACAGTGAATTCTTTCCCAGGTGTCTGGCTGGTGGGTCTTGCCCACATGCTCAGGGTCAGGAATTTTCCCCTGGGTCAGATTGGCAGAGACCCTGGTCGTTTTTTGCTTCCTGTGCAGCGTGGGCAAGGGTCACTTGCTGGTTTACACTAGAGTAAATGATGGATTCTCTGTAACTTGAAGTCTTTAAAGCAAGATTTGAGGACGTCAGTAACTCAGCCAGAGGTTAGGGGTCAGTTACAGGAGTGGGTGAGCCAGGTTCTGTGTTCTGCAATGTGCAGGTCAGATGAGATGATCAGAATAGTCCCTCTGCCCTTAGAGTCTATGACTCATAGCGAATTCCCCCATATGGGATGCAGCACTTTTTGAGTTAGGAAATTGTCATCTATCATGTTTAGCCATTCCAAGGATGCTCTAGTACTGGCGACATGAGATCCCATCATACATGACTCACATTGAAGTCCACCAGAATAACATCGTTTTTTTTTCCTGCTACACATTGTAGCAGATGCATAAGGAAGCAGTTAATAGAATCATAGAATAGAATATCAGCAGGGGAGGGGGCTGCACTGTGGGGGCAGGGGAGAGCAGGGAGGGAGGCTCACCTGCAGTCTCAGGGGAGCAGGCGGGCAGTGTGGGTGGTGGCAACATGGCGAACGCAGGCGGAGGACTCACGAGGAGCAGTGGGCAGCTGCACAGCTGGAGAGAAGCAGCACTTTGAAGGGGAAATGGCCGCTTCTCTCCAGCTGAGGGGCTACCCCTGCTTCTCCTGAGCCCTCTGCCTGCATTCGCAGGGCCGCATTCTGAAAGGGGCTTTAGAGGGGGGGTTGGATAGGGGGTGAGGGTGTGGCTAGGGGTTGGGCAGTCAGGGAGCAGGGGGGGTTGGATAGGAGGTGGAGGTGTGGATAGGGGTTGGGGCAGTCAGGGAGCAGGGGGAGTTGGATAGAGGGTGGGGGTCCAAGAGGACAGATAGGAGTAGGGGGTCCCAGGAGGGCATGGCCAGGGGACAAGGAATGGAGGGGTTGGATGGGCCAAGAGTTCTGAGGGGGGCAGTCAGGGGGCGGGAAGTGGGACAGGGCGGATAGGGTTAGGGTTTGGTGAGGCACAACCTTCCCTACCCAGCCCGCTATACAGTTTTGGAACCTGATGTGGCCTTCAGGCCAAAAAGTTTGCCCACCCCTGGTCTAGATCCATCCTCTTTGGAACCCCCTTTCAGGTAGTTGAAAGCAGCTATCAAATCCCTCCTCATTCTTTCTTCTGCAGACTAAACAATCCCAGATCCCTCAGTCTCTCCTCATAAGTCATGTGCTCTAGCCCCCTATTCATTTTAGTTGCCCTCCACTGGACTCTTTCCAATTTTTCAACATGCTTCTTGTAGTGTAGGACCCAAAGCTGGACACAGTACTCCAGATGAGGCCTCACCAATGCCGAACAGAGGGGAACAATCACATCCCTCGATCTGCTGGCAATGCCTCTACTTATACAGCCCAAAATGCCATTAGCCGCCTTGGCAACAAAGGCACACTGTTGACTCATATCTAGCTTCTCGTCTACTGTAAGTCCTAGGTCCTTTTCTGCAGAACTGCTGCCTAGCCATTCAGTCCCTAGACTGTAGCACTGCATGGGATCCTCCGTCCTAAGTGCAGGATTCTGCACTTGTCCTTGTTGAACCCCATCAGATTTCTTTGGCCCAGTCCTCTAATTTGTCTCGGTCCCTCTGTATCCTATCCCTACCCTCCAGCATATCTACCACTCCTCTCAGTTTAGTGTCATCTGCCAACTTGCTGAGAGTGCAGTCCACACCATCCTCCAGATCATTAATGAAGATATTGAACAAAACCAGCCCCAGGACCGACCCTTGGGGATCTCTGCTTGAAACTGGCTGCCAACTAGACAGGGAGCTATTGATCACTACCCTTTGAGCGTGACAATCTAGCCAGCTTCTATCCACCTTTAGTCCATTCATCCAGCCATCTCTTTATACTTTGCTAGCAAGAATACTGTGGAGACCATATAAAAGCTTTGCTAAAGTCAAAGGCAATACATGTCACACTGCTTTCCACTCATCGCGGAGCAGTTATCTCCTATAGAGGCGTTGGTTAGTCAGGCATAACTTGGCTTGGTGAATCCAGCTGACCTGTTACCTGATCACTTTCCTTCCTCTAGTGCTTCAGATTGATATCCTTGAAGACCTGCTCCATGATTTTCCCAGTTACTGAAGGTGGGCTGACTGGCCGTTAGTTCCCCAGATCCTCCTCCTTCCCTTTCTTTAAAGATCGGGCACTACATTAGCCCTTTTTTCTAGTCATCCGACATCCCCTGATCCCATTGAGTTTTCAAGATATAATGGCCAATGGCTCTGCATCTAGTCGCCATCCGTTAGCACCCATGGATTCAGCGCGTCCGAGCCCCATGGACTTGTGCTCTCCTGCTTTTCTAAATGTCGTCCAAACCACTTCTTTCTCCACTTGAGAGGCTGGTCACCTTCTCCCCTACTGTGTGCCATGCAGTTAGTGGGAGTGCCCTGTTCGTTAAGACAGAGGCAAAAAAATCATTGAGTACATTAGCTTTTCCCACATCCTCTGTCACTCGGTTGCCTCCCTCATTCAGTAAGGGGCCCACACTTTCCTTGACTTTCTTGTTGTTGCTGACATACCTATAGAAAATCTTCTTGTTACTCTCAACATCTCTTGCTAGCTGCAACTCCAAGTGTGATTTGGCCTTCTTGATTTCACTCCTGCATGCCTGAGCAATATTTTTATACTTCACCCTGGTCATTTGTCCAATGTTCCACTTCTTGTAAACTTCTTTATTGTTTTTAAGATCAGCAAGGATTTCACTGTTAACCCAAGCTGGTTGCCTGCCATATTCACTGTTCTTTCTACACATTGTGATGGTTTGTTCCTGCAGTCTCAATAAGGATTCTTTAAAATACAGCCAGCTCTTCTGGACTCCTTTCCTCCTCATGTTATTTTCCCAAGGGATCCTGCCCATCAGTTCTCTGAGGGGGTCATAGTCTGCTTTTCTGAAATCCAGGGTCCACATTCTGTTGCTTTCCTTTCTTCCTTGTCTCAGGATCCTGAATTCGACCATCTCATGGTCACTGCCTCCCAGGTTCTCATCCACTTTTGCTTCCCCTACTAATTCTTCCCGGTTTGTGAGCAGCAGGTCAAGAAGAGCTCCGCCGCTAGTTGGTTCCTCCAGCACTTGCACCAGGAAATTGTCCCCTACACTTTCCAAAAACTTCCTGGATTGTTTATTCCAGTTATCCTGTTCCCTAATGGGATTTGGTGGTTGGTAGCAGACACCAGCTAATACCACATCTTGTGATTTACCAATTAGAACATTGATCCATAAGCATTCAGGTTCATTTTCCTCCAGCTTAACAGTGACTAAGAAACAGGTCATGCCATTGGACACTGGTTTCCTGCTGGGAAACCTGTGCAGCTGTGTTCATGAACATTTGTGCCCTGCTTCAGGACCCTCAGATTGAAGTGCATTGAGTTATTATTTGATTGTTAATACTTACCCCTCACCCTTGTCCCCCACCCCGAGTTTTACCCTTACCCTCCCCCTCTCCTGTCACGCCCCTCCATTTGCCAAGTGTCCACAGGATATCAATGACATCCTAACATCCCCACAGCTGTCTCGGAGCCTCCCACCCCAGCAGCTGTGCTGAGGCAGACTCCGAGCTGGAATCTACAGACAGCTGCAACCTGCTGGGAACCCGCCACAAAACAGGCTCCAGGGCCAGAGCTCTAAAGATGGCCATTCCCACCGGCTCCTCTGTGGAGGCAAGACGTGAAGGAGCCCGTGTCTGAGACTGTGTGGTGGGCGGGGGGGAAGGGGGTGTCTGTAGCTGACTGGTGGCCAGGGCCTGTGAACCACCCCAGGCTTAGCGCAGTCCCCAGGGACCCTGCAGGATTGTCTCCAGAGCTTTGCCCAGCCTGGAAGGCGATTCCACAGTCAAACTGATCTCACTGGCCCTGAGTGCCGCCTCAATTTTCCCTGTGTAAGCCCCTCCTACTGCCAATCCCCTCAATAATCTCTCCTGGTGCCACCATGTGAGGCACTCACAGACTCTTTGCCTGCTCTCCCCCCAAGCCAGTCCCTCAGCTAAACTGGGCTGGTTGGTCCCTCAGACTCTGCTCATTCGTGCTGCTCCTCCCTGAGCTGCCCCCGCTCCTCAGAGTCTCTCTCTATAGCTATGCCCCTAGGGTTGCCAGGTGTCCAGTGGGAGCCTGGGGCGAAGGCAGGCTCCCTACCTGCCCTAGCTCCGCATAGCTCCCAGAAGCAGCCACCAGGTCCTTGCGGCCCCATGGTACATGGGTGGCCAGGGAGGCTCCGTGCATTGTCCCCACCCCAAGAGCCGGCTCCACAGCTCCCATTGGCTGGGAACCACAACCAATGGAAGCTGTGGGGGCGACGCCTGCGGGCATCGTGCAGAGTATCCCTGGTCACCCATGTGCCTAGGGGCTGCAGGGCACTGGTGGCCATTTCCTGGGACCCACGGTAAGCGCTGCTGTGACCCTGCACCCCAACCCCCTCCTGCACCCCAACCCTCTACCCCAGGCCGGAGTCCCCTCCCACACCCAAACTCCCTCCTGGAGCTTGCTCTACGCCCACACCCCAACTCCCTGCCCCAGCCCTGAGCCCCCTTCTGCACCCCAAACCTCTCATCCTGGCCCCACCTCAGAACCCACACCCCCAGCCAAAGCCCACATCCCTTCCTGCACCCCAACCCCTGACACAGGGGATGGGGGAGTCCAGCCCAGCTCCTCTGCCATCCCTAGCCCCCAGCGGCACAAAGTCAGTCAATGCAGTAAGTGGGGTGCAGCCTGTGCCCCCAGAACTTGGAGGGGAGAGCAGGAAATCTGCAAGGGGCTCGCTCATCTTGTGGGTCAATTTCAGGGATTTGCCTACAGGGTTCCAAGGTTTTTTCCCTGGTCCTGGCCTGACAGCTGGGGGTGACATCTTCCAGCTCCCCACGAAGCAGGGACAGCCCCCCCACCCCAGTGTTCTCCAGCGCAGAAACCCTCGAGGAGCAAGAGGACCCATCAGTCCTTGTCCTGCCTGCTGAGGGAAGAGCCGAGGCCAGGTGTGGGGGTGGATGTTGACCTGGACCCTTGCCCATTAGACACGGGACCAAGATCCAGCAAGCTCATTTCACAGCAGCCAGCCATGCCTGGCTAAGCCTTTCAGCCACCTCCATTGGCCTGCCTTTCTTCCAGCCAAACCCTTCTAGTGACTGAGCCCCTCACATCCTTGGTGCGAATCGGAGCTGAGGCCATGATGAGAGGTCTGGCTGCACAGCCAGAAAAGGGGTGATCTCACCTGGGTTAGAATAGCAGGCGGCCCCAGCAGCTTGGCTCTTAGCTCAGATCAGAACACCACTTTTTGCAGTGCAGACAGACCCTCAGAAGTTGCCCAAGGAAGGCTGTGGCCAAGGGAGTCCTGCACTGCACCTGGGGTGTCCCGAGGCCCAGGCTCGTGCCCAGAGCACTGCAACCTCCTTTGCAAACACTCTCGAGGTCATAGTCAATCCCCCAAGAGCTGGGTGAGTCTTGTAGCCTCCAGGACAGAATGGTCAGTCATCAGGCGCAGTGAAGAGACCGGACCCTTTCTGTACCTGCTAGGGTTCTCCTGCAGAATGCCAGGGGCTCTCTGCAGACATTGTGGGGATGTCCAGGAGGGTCCGTGCTGGAGAAGCAGCAATTTGCCAGTTTATTTCCATAATCCCACCTTTGGGACAAGCATCCTTCCTGCTTCACCCTCAGTGGAATGGGCCTTATTCATGAACAGCAAGAGCTCCAGAGCTCCACCTCCAGGGACCCCACAATCCATCATCTGCAATGTCTCCTAGAACCTCCTGCCCTGAGTTTTCATGGTGCTTTGCAGATTCTCTCCCCCAGCATCTGTGAAATGTAGCCACCTCTTGGGTGGAGCAGCAGCTGGACAGAACATAGCATGTCGAATAGCAGTGCGGGGAAGCCCATGATACAAGGTTCCATGGGATGTCCTAGTGGAGCAGGTCAGATTTGGGGGTCTGCATGTGATCTTCCCCATCTAAACTCTCTTTACACCCCCAGGTGACATCTTGGCCAGTTGGGGGCAGGTCTGAATCCCTGGGAGCAAATGGGGCAGTTTCTGTTCATCCCTCAAGGGAGACCCAGCCTTGGGGCTGCTGCAGAGATCCATGGGACATCGGGCTGAGATCTACAGGGGTGGGCAAGCTGCCCTGGGTGCTCAGGCTGTGGGTGTCCCCAAAATGGACTGATAACCCCAGGGGGGACAAAGTGTTGGCTAATAGATGCTGGCTAGTATACACATAGTATGCTGGTAATACTGCCCGCAATATAGGTACTCCATGTGTTTAAGCGTGTATATTATGAAGTATTAGCATAGCAGTTCTATAGCTTGGATTGGTCTGTACCTTTGTTATAACCCTGTGTGCTTATGGCAAGTCCTCCAGAACACCTTGTTGTAGCTGCAGTCAGCCTTGGCCTGAGTAGATGGAAAACTGTCCGTAACAGGACAGACGATTTTATTTCCTCAGGGCAGCAAGTAAGCAGCTGCCCACAGAAACCGAGGCATGTCCATACACTGGCATGCATGTCTCAGAACACAGGTAAGGGGGCATCATGACCAGTCTGCATGCTGGATTCAGAGCCAAAGAGAAAGGGGTGCCCTCAGTACTAGAAACAGACAAGGTACAAAAGTGACTAATTACGTTCCATTTCAAACAACGTACCTGGGACTTTTTCTGAGTGAACGGGGAGGGGATAAAGGACTGGCTTTCGAGGTGTCACTTGCAGAAGCCACCTTCTGCAGAAGGCGAATGGAACAGCACTGCATGCCAGTGCAGGAACTGCTCTTCCGAGTCTGGGATTGTACAGAACCTCTGGGCCAGATTCATAAACCTGACGGACGTGGGGCATTTGGTCTCTGGAGCGTATTTCATAACGAAATAATGAACCAAAGTGCTGTCAAGCAACTGACTATCCAGTTTATCAACACAGCAGGATGCTGGAGGGAGCGAATCTGACTCCTGCCTGGAGCAGCAGCCACACAGATCAGACGAGGGGCCTGGTCCTGCCCAGGGCTGGATATGCTCCGCTCTCACTACAGCCAAAGGAATTTGAGGGTGCTCCGAGGTGCACCCCTTGCTCCCACACCAGCAGTTAAGGCAGGGGACATTCCCCTTGTTGGTGAGTTTCTGCCCCGTCTCACCACAGGGCTGAGCACTGCAAAGGAGCCAACTCCCAGCTGCTGTCTGTCCTCATGTCCCACTTCCCCGGCATGCCAAGAGCCTCCCTGATTGGCACCTGGTTTGCTCGCACTCAGCTGTCCCTGACACTCGACACACCTCCCCATCCCGCCTCCTTCCCAAGCACTCCCGCTTGCCTGGGAAGGGGAAATCAATGGGCAAGGCGGGGCGCAGGCTAAATTGCCAGGTCCAGGGAGCCAGATACCTTCTAACAAGCCTCACGTGGCGCTGGGGGGCGCGTGGGGTCAGGGAACCCGATCCCTCCAGCCAGTGGTTGGCGACACTCAGTTTATTTATTCGCTGGAGAGGAGCAGCTCTGTCTGTCAGATAACTGGCGGGCGTGGAGAGATCCCTGTGGATGGCTCACACCACCAGTGCCATGTCAGCTGTCTGCTAATCCCCTCCCCCCAGCACATCAGCTCAGAGCCTGAGGCCCTCCTGGACCGGCAGCCGGCCCGTCGGATTCCTCTCCCAATCTCTGAGCGTTCTGTGAGGGCACTGCCCCGGACCGGGGAGCATGTCGGCGCTGCTGCCCTCAGCGGGGCTCCCTGGCACTGAGCGTGGAGGTAAGGAGCAGCAGGGTGAGCCAAGGGATGCGCTCAGGGCTGGGGGACTGGGGCTGGGGTGAGAGCTCCTGGGTTTGGGGGTGCTCTCTCCAGGCTGGGGGAGCAGTGCGGGTGTGTGTGGGGAAACATCGACGGGAGCCATCTGTGTTTCAGTGCACAGAACACTTGTCCCCACCCCCTCCCACAGGGAGGTCAAGTCACCAGCACGTTCCTTGCTGGGCTGAATTCCCTCCTGCCGGTAACGTGGAATGTTTGGTTTGCACCGCAGAGCTCCTGCTGCCTTCCCTTGGCTGGAACCCAGTGGGTTGTCTCGAAAGCCCCAACCCCACTCCAAGAGAAGCTCAATCCCTCCAGGTTTCATTTAATGCTGATGAGGCAGGCAAGGGGGCAAAGGAAACCTGCGAAACTTTAGGTTCCCTGCATAGCTTGGACCAGAGGGTGTAAATCAGCATCACTCCATTTACACCAGCTGAAGCTCTGGCCCCTGAGGCTGAGATTTCAATGGCGCCATTAGGCCTGTGCAGACACAAAATCTGTACGGCTGTGACGACACACAACTTCTAGTGCACACTGTTAGCAAGGGGTTATGCTGGGAGACTCGTTCCTCTACATTGAGGGTGGGGGATGGCACCGCAGGCCAGGATAATTGTGCCCAAACCAGGGGCTGTACAGGTACCCACAGCACTGTAAAATCCCATCCCTAATGGAAATTGTCAACTTGGTACAGGTAAGCAGAATGGCAAAGGCAAAGGCAAAGGCTCCGCCCAGGCCGCACTTTGCCTTTGATCCCAAAGGCTGCGGGTTCAGCATGAATCCCCTGTCTTGGTGCTGCTGTGATGGGCTGTGAGCAGTGCTCAGGCTGGAGTCGGTCAGGAGAAGAGGCACAGGGTTAATGTCGTTCCCACGGGAAAGCCAGGCATTATTATTAGAGCAGCTTCAACGTTTTCCTTCATCATTTCTTTCTGGCTGAAAACGAGTCCCTTTTCTAAATGACATTCATTGTGGAACATTTTAGTTTCATTTTAGTTTTGAGAATTTTTAAAAAATTTAGGAACATATTTGGGGAAAAAAAATGTGTTTCGTTCTTTTGCTCATTTTGCAGAAAATACACAACCAGCAGTCAGTCCTAGCAATTAGTAATAGTTTTAATAGAGAAATAGCAGAACACAAACTCCTTGGGAAGTTCATCCTAAGGCCCCGATCTCGCATTTTTTCTGATCTCGCACATTTTTTACTTTTCTTTTCAAAGCGAGGTCTGGAAAAGGCAGGCTTTTCCTCCGGATGCCCTCCCCGAAGGCAGATGTGCTGCATAAGCCCGGAGTTTCCTTAGCGGCTGCTGGGATGCTTTCATTCTGGTTTAAACCACATTCCCCTCTCTCTAAGTCCATCACAACCCAAGCAGACAGCATGCAGATAAAAAGGCTCCACTCTTTCCAGGGTCAGGGTTGGTGTGATGCTTCCTGGGGGTGTCGAGGGTTGTGGGGCACCTCACTGTTGTTAATTGTTGGCTGCGTGTGTGTGTTTTCTCTGCGTGCTGCTCTGGCTCTGGTCAGATAGCCTGGATAGCAGGCTCCAAACACACTGCCCAATAAGACCACAAGACTTGGTTTTGTAGTGAAGGCACCAGGCCAGGTTTATTGTCAGCGAAGCATGGTCCTAGCTCCCCAGATCAATGTCTGCAGTTACACTAGCACAAGTATGCTTGTTGCAATGGACACAGCTTAGTGAATGGCAGGATTTTCCCTTCCCTGCTACTCCCTCTGAAGCTCCTTTTTATACCCCGACACAAACAGGTTAAGTGTTGCCCCTCTGACATGGTTAGTTACCACCCTTTACCATGTCGGTTTGCTCAAAACAACTCCATCCATCATGCTGTCATCCAGACTTGGTGGGGTGGGGGTGGGGTGTCCTTGTATCATCTTCAGGGAGTGTGTTTACACCATGACCCTGTATCGGGGTGTTCTGGTACCATCCTTGTGGAATGTGTTTGCGTGAGTGTCCTGTGCCTAGCACGTCTCAGGAACATGTGTGTGTTTGCAATGCCAGCCTTGTGCTTGCCAGGTTCTGTGAGCGTGACTCCGCTCACAGCCTGACTTTTCCTCACTTTGCTTTATATTAGCAGGACCTGATCATTACTTTAGTTCAGGCCTCAGGCCTCACACCGGGCCTCTGATACAACGCCTCATCATGTCTCAGGCTCTCTTTCTACTATATTTCCCCACCTTTTGTCTTTTCATGGGGAGGATGTTTGCCCGTCATCCTGTCATAACGCATGGACTGAAGATGACCCAGTGGGCTAAACTCTGTTATGTGGTCACCTCACTTTACCATCCGCACATTCATGCCCCATTTGTCCCTTAGCCTGCACATTCCCTCTTACGACTGGTGGACAGATTTTATTTTCCAATTGTTTTTAGTCCCTTATGGTGGGCCTGGGAATGTTGCCTCTTAAGTTGTCATGGGATAAGAGGGAAGGTCCTTTCATGGATTGAGAACTGGTTAAAAGACAGGGAAAAAAGGGTAGGAATTAATGGTAAATTCTCAGAATGGAGAGGGGTAACTAGTGGTGTTCCCCAAGGGTCAGTC
>NC_133770.1:152468496-152486151 GCF_003597395.2 Chelonoidis abingdonii
AAAAGGAAGTTCTTCTTCACATAGCGCACAGTCAACTTGTGGAACTCCTTGCCTGAGGAGGTTGTGAAGGCTAGAACTATAACAGCATTTAAAAGAGAACTGGATAAATTCATGGCGGTTAAGTCCATTAATGGCTATTAGCCAGGATGGGTAAGGAATGATGTCCCTGGCCTCTGTTTGTCAGAGGATGGAGATGGATGGCAGGAGAGAGATCACTTGATCATTACCTGTTAGGTTCATTCTCTCTGGAGCACCTGGCATTGGCCACTGTTGGTAGATGGGATATTGGACTGGATGGACCCTGGGTCTGACCCAATATGGCCATTCTTATGTTCTTAACAGAAATTGCACTAATTCCTCAAAGGTGTCACGAGGCGGGGGGTGGAGGTCGGGGCGGGACACAGATTCTGGGTGACTTAGGCTCTCTGTTCCTCGCTACCCATTTGTACAATGGAGGTAACTCCCAGGGGTGTCTGAGAATAAATGCATTGAAGACTGTGAGGTGCCCATATACCACGGTGATGGGCGCAGGAAAAGTACTTACGATCCCTTACTGGCCACGAGCCTGTTCCCCTCTGGCTTGGCTTGCCAGCCTCTGCTCACTGAGCCTGTTAATTCTCAACCATCTTCCCTCTCCTCCGGAGGGAGACGCATCCCTACCGTGTCTGCGACCTCACAGTCATCTCCGTGGCTACCGGCGGTGAGATAACAACCATAGCCTGTGACCCCAGGGCCGACTCCAGCAGCTGGAGGACGGAGCTGGTAGGAGAGAAGATGCCGTGCTGAGTGATAAATATCCCTAATAACAGCAAAGAGGGCCTGGAAAAGTACTGGCCCAGCTATGCTCCCCCTTTTGTACCACGCTTGCTGCTGGGGGCCCAATCCTGAGCAGTGCCGGGCCTCTCCAGGAATTGAAGGGGGCCAGGCCATGCTGCTCAGGATCAGGCCCATCCATCTGCCTTTAGGGACAGGCCCCGCTGGCTCTGTGTTGTGAAGCTGTTGGAGTTCACGGGCTCTTAGAAAACATCTGTCCTAGGGTTCTGCATGCTTCAGTGTGTGCAACGCCTGCCTGGAAGCTGGAGAACTCACAGCCTCTCTCGTGGGCACAGTGTCTGGGTAAGCGTCGCTTGCCTCTTCCTAGCTCTCTGCCCCTCCCCATCCCCAGCATCTCTCAGCACCTCATTTATCTTAATGCCCGCCCGTGCTATTATCCCTGTTTTACAAATGGGGACTAGAGGCATGGAGAGACTAAGTGACTTGCCTAAGGTCACTCAGGAAGTCTGTGGCAGGGCAGGGAATAAACCCCTGGTCTTCCAACTGCTAGGCCCCCATCCTACCCATTGGGTTAGGATTTCTCTTATTTTAGGAGCCTGAAATTCACATGGTTTTAATGCTTTTGATGATAGTCCTGTCCCCAGGCTAGTGGCCCAACTCCAGTAGTGGGGTCAAATGGTTAGACCCAGTCCCAGAGGTGCAACAAGTGGAGGGGGGGCTGCGTGGTTGTGTGCCGCCCCCAGATTTCTGCCAGGGTTTATATTTGTATTTTTATTTCCTTTTTTTCTTGCGGGGAGTGGGTTCAAAATACGTACCCCGCCCCCACTATCAACAGTTATGCGCCCCCCTGTGGGCACAACCATGAACAAATGTTTTGTGTAGGTCCTATGTAAACCGTCTCTTTTTCCACAAATCTTCATTTAAAAAGGGGGCTTCTTTTAAAAAAAACCAAACTATCAGTTATTGAGATAATACCCAGCTCTAGGAAAAACCTGGCCACCAAGCTGTAGATCCAAATCACTCCAGGGCTCTGTCGGTTAACCAGCTCCCCAAGGAGAGCTATTCTGCAGGCAGTGAATAAACACTAGAGGCATGTGATGGTAAAGTTGCATAGTTAACGCTCAAGTCAAGGAAAGTACAAGTGAAGATTACAGCTTAAATCTGCCTCCTTTGTCCCTTAGTAGCCAACCTGGAATGATGTGATCTCCTGAAATTCCACAGGTAAGAGAATAGAATCGCCTATTCAAAGGCAGTGGCATTTTGCTTTGTGGCTATACAGCGCCTGGCACAATAGGGCCCAGGACTGGGACTCCTAGTCGCAACTGCAAACCAAAGAATAACTAGGAATAATAGGGGGCATTGTTAGGGTGATGCATCTCCTGTCTTTTGAACAGTGAACTGTTGAATGCATTTGAGCATTGTTGCAGCCGATTTCCTGTTCTTTTAGAAGGAAGAAATGGGGGAACCCCCCAAGTCGTGTTTCCACCAATGCCCCTGGGTGGGTTGGCAGCAGTGAGGACCGAACCTGAGAGCCAGGGATCTTCATACATACAGCTATTGCCTGAGCTGAAAGATTTCAGTCTCTTAAACAAGGCTGTTGCAGTCTCATCACCAGAGCAGGACAGAACGCCACACACAATGGTCTTGTAACTTAACACAAAGGCGGTAGCTCGGCAAGACCAACAGGAGTTGATGAACATTAGGGCATTGTTCTTCTTTAGCATTAGCAAGCTCCCAGTGCTCCTTGTGTGTAGCTAGCTCTGCTATCAGCATAGCACACAGTCAGTGCAGCACATATTAAATGGGTTAAAAACTGATAGATCTGAAAATCTAGTTGTAAATGGGGAGCCATCCACTGGGGACATTTCTAGGGGGACTTGCAGGGAAGTTGTGGTGGGGTTTTGCTGCTTCCCAGCGCAGGGTTAGTCAGGGTCTGGGTCACGGATCCACAGGGTCAGTGCTACGCCCCAGCTTTTGAACAGTTTCTAGGAGGAACCTCTTCAGCGTGCCAAGCCCCCAAGGGGTCTCACTCTTCTTGCACAGGATAAGCCACGTGGCCTCTTTCATTTGAACCGCCGGGGCTCCAGCACTCCGGCGTGACTCATAGACTCTAGGACTGGAAGGGACCTCAAGAGGTCATTGAGTCCAGTCCCCTGCCCTCATGGCAGGACCAAATACTGTCTAGACCATCCCTAGACCAACCGTGAGCTCTGCTCAGCGAGTCCAACTGAGGTACTCCTGGTGGAGACTTGTACACTTTTCAGGGATTAATGTGCCTCACCCAGCATTTGCAGTGACACTCAAACCGCCTTGCCCAAGCAGGTGGGTTTATTAATCACTTGGAATGCAGCGCAAGAAGTCCATACGTTAGCACAGAGACTTGAAAGTTACTTAGAGCAGAGCCCATTCTGGTCAGCCCAGAGCCCAGCCCAGCTGTGGTGAACCCACTTCTTCAAACTCTGCATCTCTGCCCTCCTTGGTCAGTTCCCAGGAAAGCCCTGACTCCTTTCAGCAGCCAACACTTATGGCTCTCATCTTTCAGTCCTTTGTTCTGAGCAGGCAGATGTCACTCAGCTTCCCTGCGGAGAGACGGGGAAATCCACTTCCCTCCAGGTCCCTGGTGGCTAGGTATCAATGTTCTAGTGATTGGATTTGCCGCTGTCTTCTCAGGTTCTCCATTGATCTGGGGTCCCTGTGCTGACTTCCCAGTTCCCGGAGAGTGCTCGCCCCCTGCTCCGCCTCAGGCCCTGTCCCCACTCCACCCCTTCTCCCAAATTCTAGGGTTGCCAGTCGTCTGGTTTTCAACTGGAAAGCCCACTAGAAAAGGGACTCTGGTGGCTCCAGTCGGCAGTTAAAAGTCTGGTTGGCGGCGCAGGGGGGGCCCAGGGCTAAGCCAGGCTCCTTGCCTGCTCTAGCTCCACGCGGCTCCCAGAAGCGGCTGCCGAGTCCCTGCGACCCCATGGCTCATGGGCGGTCAGGGAGGCTCCGTGTGCTGTCCCCCCCACCCCCTGAGGGATGGCTCCGCAGCTCCCATTGGCTGGGAACCATGACCAATGGGAGCTGTGGGGGCGGCACCTGTGGGTGCAAGGGCAGCGCATGAAGCCTCCCTGGCTGCCCATGTGCCTAGAGGCTGCAGGGGCCTTTCGGCCACTTCCTGGGATCCGCGGTATATGCTGCCGGGACTCCGCACCCCAAACCCTCTCCTGCACCCCTGCCCCAGCCCAAAGTCCCTTCCTGCACCCAAACGCCCTCCCAGATCCTGCACCCCACACACCCCAATCCCCTACCCCCGGTCAGAGCCCTCTCCTGCACCCCAAATCCCCTCATCCCCAGTCCCGCCCCAGAGCCTGAACCCCCAGGCGGAGCCATCACATCCTAGCCTGGTGAAAATGAGAGAGGGTGGGAGAGCACAAGTAACAGAGGGAGGTTGGATGGACCGAGTGAGGGCCGGGGCCTTGGAGAAGGGGTGGGGCCACAGGGAAGGGACAGGGCAGGGGTGTTTGGTTTTGTGCCATTAGAAAGTTGGCAATCCTACCAAATCATGGCATGCAAGAGGCACTGCGGGTGAAGAGGGAGGAGCTGATCCATGGGGTAGCTGGTGGGTGCTGAGCACCCATGCTTTTTTTCCCACCATGGAGTCGGTGCCTATGCCTTCCTTGGCTAGTCCTGCTTTTAATGACTCATTCAGGGTCAGACAGCTAGGTGACATTCACACTTAGGTCTCTTAGCCTGCCCAGAGACAAAACAGCCCTTTTTGGGCCCGTTGGCTAGCCATGCACAATACAGGGGAAACTGAGGCATGCATCGGCTTAATAAAAATATTACAGAAAATTCCCCCTTTGTCACATGCTGATCTGGAAGGAACTATAAAAGCATGACACAAAAATTGGCGGAGTGGTAAAAGATGATGGCAGGTCGTCTCGATGGAGTGATCTGGCTCGCACAGAAGGCTGAGGTCACTTGGACAACTGGCATTTGAATTCAGCCAAATGCAAGGCCCTGCATCTAGGAATGAAGAATGTGGGTTACATTTACAAGATTCTGGGCTGGCTCCTGGAAAGCAGCGACTCTGAGGGAGACATGGGGGGCCTGACGGATAACCAGTTGAACGTGAGCTGCCTATCTGAGGCTGTAGCTAGGAGAGTTAATGCAGCCCTGGGCTGTTTAAGGAGGGGATATTGAGCAGGAGGAAGGATGAGGTTCTTACCTCTGTATACTGCACTGGGGAGACCTTACAGCGAGAGACGAAAGCAGCTCTGTCTAGATGATCCAAGAGAAGACGGAGAAGTGACTTAATCACACTTTAGAAGTACCTACGTGGGGGTGATACTAGTTGGCTCTGCAGTCTAGCAGACCAAGCCAGAACAAGATCCAGTGGCTGGAAGCTGAAATCTTCAGACTAGAAATAACATGCAAACTTTCAACAGGGAGAGTAACTGACTTACCGAGAGAGATGGTGGATTCTCCATCCTTGGAGTCTGTCAGTTACGAGTCGGTGTCTCTTTCTAAAATGTAGACTCTAGCTCAGCCAGGGGAACATAAGAACGCCCATACTGGATCAGACCAAAAGTCCATCTAGCCTAGTATCCTGTCTTCCAACAGTGGCCAATGGCAGGTGCCCCAGAGGGAATGAACAGAACATGGAATCAAGTGATCTATTCCCTGTCCCCCATTCCCAGCTTCTGGCAAACAGAGGCTGGGGACACCATCCCTGCCCATCCTGGCTAATAGCCATTGATGGACCTATCCTCCATGAACTTATTAGAGCTTTTTTGAACACTGTTATAGTCTTGGCCTTCACAATATCCTCTGGCAGGGAGTTCCACAGACTGACTGTGCGTTGTGTGAAGAAATACTTCCTTTTGTTTGTTTTAAACCTGCTGCCTATTGATTTCATTTGGTAATCCCTAGTTCTTGTGTTTATGAGGAGTAAATAACACTTCCTTGTTTACTTTCTCCACACCAGTCATGATTTTATAGACCTCAATCATATCCTCCCATAGTCGTCTCTTTTTCAAACTGAAAAGTCCCAGTCTTATCAATCTTTCCTCACACAGAAGCCGTTCCATATCCCTAATAATTTTTGTTGCCTTTTCTGAACCTTTTCCAATTCCAATATATGTTTTTTGAGATGGGGCGATCACATCTGCATGCAGTATTCAAGATGTGGGTGTACCATGGATTTATATAGAGGCAATATAATCTTTTCTGTCTTATTATCTATCCCTTTCTTAATGATGCCCAACGTTCTGTTCTCTTTTTTGACTAAGTTCTGGGCTAGATGCAGGAATCACTGGGGGAGGTTCTCTGGCCTGGATTAGACAAGAGATCGTGGTCCCATCTGGCCTCCACATCTATGAGTCTCTGAACTGTAATCTGAGCCCTAAATCTTCCCCCGAGTTGTTAGCTAATTGCAGGACCCCGCTTATGCCACAAGGTTGCCTGGACAGGTCTGAGGCCCGAGGTTGGCCAGCAGATCCTTTATGACTGGGGCTGGTCTATGAGCTGAGAAGAGCCAGGGAGAATCTCAGGGGGAGTTTGCAGAAGTGGATGCCAGAAAAAGCACTATTAGATGCTAGGAGCAGGGCGGGAAAGGATGATGGGTCCAACGGCAGCTGCTGCTCTAAAGGCTTTTGGCTTTGAGAAGCCAGAGGGGCCCATGACCCTGTGAGCAGCTGGGCCAGAAGAAGGTGGGAGAAGCATCCAGGGTTTGAGGAACACTGGTGCATCTACATTCGTGGCACCAAGTCTCAGAGCCCAGGTCAATATCCATGGAGACGAGCCCCAGCTCTGAAACTCAGTGAGGGCGGGCAGCACTCTTGCAGCCCAGGGTCAAGCCTGAGTGGGAATGTCTACTTGGCTATTTTTGGCCCTGCAGCCTGAGCCCTGCAAGCCCAAGTCAATTGACCCAGGCTCTGAGACAGCGCCACTGGCCTTTTATTGCTAGTAGACATAACCACCCCAGTCAGACCCTATGTCTAAACAGCAGCTGAAAATGGCAGATCTGGAGCTCTGATGTCAGTACTCAGAAACTCTTTGAGGGGAGATTTGTGGATGTTCTAGGATGTATTCTTTCAACGGCCCAGTCAGAGGGGCGAGGCAGCCCAGTCTGAGACGGGCAAACCTGGTCAGCCACCTCTGATCGCATTATTTCATGTGATAACAGCCAGGGAAGAGAACGAAACATGTGGACTTAACTGACCCAAGTTGGGCTCCATGTCCCTCTGCAGTGAATATGGAGTCGTTTGGCGGCGTTCAGAGGGCTGATACAGGCGTGACTGGGGGCTGGGTTTGGGTCAGTGAGTGTGTTCTTCATGGTGGCTGCTCCCTCATGGAAGGTCTTAAAGTTTGTAGACAATACCCAAAGGGGAAGGGGCTGGGTGTGGGGCGTGGCCAAGACTCTGATGGATGCAGCTGTTCACATGATGATTTTGATTAGGTGCCTGGGCTCAGAGGGAAACCGGAGTGGAGCGTGTCTGTTTAAAGTGATGCACTTTGTTCTTTAAGGGGAGTTTAAACGGCACTGAGGAGGGAAAAATCCAGGTGCATTGTAGTGTCCAGCATTTAAAATTCTCTGCCCAGGTGGCAGTGGCAGAGATAAAACCCAGTGGGAGGCCAATGTCTCATTCCAGCTGCCCTGTTTGAAGGAAGATACAGTTTTACTGGAGGGAAGTTCCGGGGGCTAGGGGGTGACCAAGTCACTAACTGGATTAGAGGGGTTTAGGTCTAAGGAGAGATTGATGAGACTGGGCTTATGGAGGCCTGGGAGAGGATGATTACGAGGTGACACAATTGATGTGTTTGAACAAGCTTAGGGCTGTTATGAAGCTAAACCTGGCAATCCGTGAGAAGTTGTGCTGCCCTGGGCTAGGGACTGGGGGTGGGGGTAGGTGAGTTATTGTAATTCGGACAGAGTGAGTTATTGTAATTCGGACATTGTAATTCGTAAGAAGCATTTGAAGAGGGCGTTAAAGCGAGTACTATCCACTTCCAGACAAGGTGGTGGAGTCAAGTAGCATTAATGCCTTTAAGCTAAAGTTGGCTGGCTGGCTCGTTCCATCCCTGGTTTCCCTGGGTCCAGGCTGGGATTATTCCCTAGGGGACAAGCTCTAGATTTTCGTTGTCTCAAGGGACAGGGCTCTCCCTCCTTCCCCTGGGGAGCCACGTCTCACCGCCAGGATGCCTGTGTTGCCTTTCAGCCTTTCACATGCGTTCATGTGGCTTTGATAATGCCCTTAGACCCCCAAAATGGAATATTCTCCTCCCGGCTTGGGTCCATCCTGTGCAGGCCATTCTGACCATTCCAGTGATGTCCTCATAGAAGCCAACTTCCCCTCTGCCTCGTGGGTGCCCCCGCACCTCACCCCTTCCCTAAAGTCCCCGCCCCACCCTGCCTTTTCCCACCCAGCCCACCCCCTTCCTTGCCCCCATTCCACCCCAAATCCTCGCCCCTGCCCTGCCTGTTCTCCGCCTCCCACCTTGAACGCACCATGTCCCCGCTTCTCCGCCTCCCTCCCAGAAAGTCCTAAGCACCACCAAACAGCTGTTAGGTGGGGAAGGGCAGGAAGCACTGGGAGGGAGGGGGAGGAGCAGGGATGCAGCGCACTCAGGGGGAGGAGGCGGGGCAGGGACAGAGGGAGCTTGGCTGCCAGTGAGTGTGGAGCACCTGCTAATTTTTCCCCATGGATGCTCCAGCCCCAGAGCACCCACAGAGTCGGTGCCTATGGATGTCCTGGTGCGATGAGGGTCATCAAATGTCTTGTCACTAGCGAACCTCGGTCTTTGGCAGTTTATGATCTCAGGGAGGCCACCATTCTAGGCAGAGCTGGTTGTGATGCCCATAGGCAAGGTTGACACTTAATCTTATTTAAACCCTGTTTTCAGATGCTTAGCTCTTTACCGTTCAGACTGAAATTTCTCCATGCTGAGTGTCGGCCTCAGGCTGAATTTTTGGCAAAAATAGTTCAACTGTTCCCAAGAATAAGGACAGGATAAAATAGGTAGGTTTTCCCACGGTCAGTTCCCTCCAGGGTTTGGAGCAGGAGCTTGAAATTTGGCAGAGGAATGGTCCGTGGGTCAGGGAAGTGGCTTTTGCAGTTCTCATGAACATCCCCACTCAGTTTTGGCTGAGTTATAAAACTTTGGCCAATTGCCATCTTTATGCTCAGTAGGGCTTGTTACGGGCTTGCAGCTAAAATCGGCCCCGTCCTGTTTGCATGGAGCGTACTCCAGCCTCACAGAACTCCAGAGCATCTTCTAACCATCTGAGGAGTGAAGGTCTGGGTCAGCCTCCTGGGGGAGCAATGGGGGCAAAAAACCTACCTGGCTTCAAGACTGAGCTTGATGAGTTTATGGTGGGGATGAGATGATGGGGCTGCCTACAACTGCAGGGAGCTGATCTGCAACTGCCAGTAGCAAATACCCCCAATGGCCAGAGATGGGACAGTAGCCGGAGTGGGCTCTGAGATACTACAGAGAATTCTTTCCCAAGTTTCTGGCTGGTGGGTCCTGCCCACATGCTCAAGGTCGAACTGATTGCCATGCTTGGGGTCGGGAAGGAATTTTCCCCCAGCTCAGACTGGCAGAGACACCCTTCGGGGGGAATCGCCTTCAGCTGCAGTATGGGACACAGGCCACTTGCTAGTTTACACTAGGGTAAATGGTGGATTCTCTGTAACTTGGGGTCTTTAAATCATGGGTTGAGGACTTCAGTCACTCAGCCAAAGATTCAGGGTCTGTTACAGGAGTGGATGGGTCAACTTCTGTGGCCCGTGATGTGCAGGAGGTCAGACTAGATCATCATGCTGGTCCCTTCTCACCTTAGATTCTCTGAGCATGCTCACAGAGGCAGAGAACTTGAGCTCAGATGGGTGGATGATGCAGAAGTTGCTGGCATCTCTTTGGGTGAGGTCTGGGCAGGGTGGGTGCCAGCATGGGTCCACGTGCTGGGAGGTGGCACCCTGTTCTCTCCCTATGGCACGTAGTTTAGTCTACTAAAGATTGATAGAGGAATCTGGGTGAAAATGAATGGCTTTGTGGTAGACAGGACGTCTGCCTGGGTGATCTGCTGGCCCCTTCGGGCCTTGGTCTCTAGGCAACTGTGCAGTTTTGAGGTTGTCGTTTTTTAGCTTTTTAAAAAAAAAAACAACTAAGAAATTGAATTTAAAAAACCCTACAGTAAATCTGCCAAGTTTAGAAACTCAGATTTGATTCTATGGAAATTGTTTGCCCGTGCAGCCTTCATCTGGATGTGCATTGCGACAAACTCTTTAGTGGTGCGCTGGCACATGACTTGTTCTGTAGGAACCCTGGCCTGAGTCAGCACACAGGCTTGGACAGTGGCGGCGACTGAAGGTGGCAAGGAAAGGATCGCTGTTCTCTTACGTTTAAAGATCCAAGAGGGCTTTGTTCTATTCCTGTCTCTGCAATGGTCTGCCCGTGTGAGGTACAGCAAGATTATCCCAATTCACACACACGAGGACTGAATGGAGATTGCACAGGCAACCTGGATTCTGGCCTCTCCTAACTTCTGAGTGCTTGACTATTCAACCTCCACGTTCTTTTAACATGATTTTTGGGTGTGTTCTGGATGAGTGCTAGCAGCTCCAGAGTACTGACGGAGACAAGCTTTCCACTGGGCAGCTGATTATTTCCCCCCCAAAGTGCTCTAAAGCCTACGAGCATACTCGGATTGTCTTAAAAATTGCTAGGCCTCATTGAGGCCTGGGGTCAAAGGGTTCCTGAGATACAGTGCTTGGGGCGGGGGGCGGGCAAAGGACCACTCAGTCAAAACTTTCCATTCTTTTAGGTGCTTTCCCTTCCCCCCTTCCCTTGGTTCTTGTCACGCAGACAGAAAGCAGAAGATCGGAAGTCCGAAGGGCAGGCAATGTGATGTTTATTGGGGTTAGCTCAAGTAACCATATTCATAGCTCTAATGCTGCAAAGTCTTTTTTCTGTGTCCCCATTCCCACCTCCTCCCTCTTAGCAGGCCCAAATATACCTGCAGTCCAGGGCCCTGGTCCCACCCCTTACAATTTATGGTCATATTCTGTTTTGGAGGTTCATGAGTCTTGGGGTTTGATACCACCTCTTTTGTACCCCATGGGACGGGTAGGGAGTGAGGTTGTGTACTGGCCAAGGTCAGGCATTTCTTTGGCTTTTAGTGTTTCTTATACCTTCCCGCTCGACCCTTCCTACTGGTTGCTTGACCTTATCTTGGGAGAGGAGCTGAGGCAGTACCATCCTTCATGTGTATGCTCATATATTACACTCCCACTATACCAGTGGTCCCCAACCTTTTTCATCTGGCGGGCACCAAACAACGAGCCACCAAGGATCATGGCCGGCGGACAAGCGTCCGCCGAAATGCTGCCGAGAAGCGGTAATGTCAATAGGTGTCGCCGCCGAAATGCTGCCAAAAAACAGCTGCATTTTGGCAATGACGCCTCTGGATGACGTTGCTTCTCAGTGGCATTTCGGCAGATGCTCGTCCACCGGACAGTACACGGGCGCACACAGATGCCCTGGCGGGTGCCATGGCACTCACGGGCACCACATTGGGGACCACTGCTCTATACCTTTGCTTACCTACGGATTAGCAGTCAGCTCGCAGGTGTTTCTGGCAATAGACCCTGAGCCTAACTCAAGAGCTACGAGTTCATGTCCCACCACTGTCAGATTTGTGAGACTGTCTGGTGCATGTATTACTATTCTCGGCCTGCCCCCTACCCGGGCTGCAAAGATGCTCCGTTAGGAAGGTTGGCCCAGGAGGCAGGCAGTGTTATGGAGGTGCAGTAAGTAGTGTGATTTCCATGACAGGGGCTGAGCAGAGCTGATTTTTGTTCCAAGTGCTGTACGCTCAGTGTGCTCTGAGGGATTGTCTTGTAAACTGGCCCACGACAGGGGTTGGGGTAAGAGCACATTTGAGGTTGTTTGGGCAAGGGGTTCCTGTCTGAGTCCTGCCCTGGGTTCTTGGGCAGTGTTGTGCCCAGGATGTGATGCCAGGTACAAGAGAGAATTGAAAATAACACCAGAAAGACCAGTGCAAGAGTTCCAGGCAGGACAAATCTGTGCCAGGAGAGACTTCCTAAATTCCTGCCAGGCAGCTCTAGGCATGATGGACCCAATTTGAGCTGGGACTGGGAGTGCTCATTGCAGCAATGGGCACACAGTGCTATGACCAGCGGGGAGGAGAACACCCAGTGAGATGAATGGGGCAGTTCACACCTCTGCAGGTGGGCATGCTGATCCTCTGCTTCCTGTGCCAGACCCTGATGTGGGGTAGGAGCCCTGGAGCTCCCCTCTCTTGGCTCTTGCTGACTCCATGTGATCAACGTGTGTCTCACAGCCCAGCCTCTGCCGGAGTTCACAGGCGATGGTGGGCAAGTCACTTAAACACCAACTTGACACAGGTGGCCACTGAATGTCCCTCATTTCCTGGGTGCCCAACATATAACCCCTGGGGGCTGATTTCATAGAAACAGAGAAATGTAGGACTGGAAGGGACCTTCATTGGTCAGTCAGCTAGTCCAGTCCCCTGTGCTGATGCAGGACAAAGTATTATCTAAACCATCCCTGACAGGTGTTTGTCCAACCTGCTCTTAAAAATCTCCAGTGGTGGAGACTCTACAACCTCCCTAGGCAATTTATTCCAGTGTTTAACCACTCTGACAGTTAGGAAGTTTTCCCTAATGTCCAACCTAAACCTCCCTTGCTGCAGTTTAAGCCCATTGCTTCTTGTCCTGTCCTCAGAGATTAAGAAGAACAATTTTTCTCCCTCCTCCTTGTAACAATCTTTTATGTACTTGAAGACCATTATCATGTCCACCCTTGAGCTTCTTTTCTCCACACCAAAAAACCCAGGTTTTTTCAGTCTTTCCCTCGGAGGTCATGTTTTCTAGACTGTTCATCATTTTTGTTGCTCTCCTCTGGACTCTCTCCAGTTTGTCCACATCTTTCCCGAAGTGTTGCACCCAGAACTGGACACAATACTCCAGCTGGGGGTTGATCAGTGCACTTGCAGCTGCAACTGAAGTCACTAGGGACTGTGCTTGGCACGTATGCAGGGCCGGCACTTTCATTTAGGTGGCCTAGGCAATTGCCTAGGGTGCCAGGATTATTGGTGGGCGGCGTTTTGCCGGAGGGGTCGGCAGGCGGCTCCGGTTGACCTGCTGCAGTCGTGGCTGCAGACAGTGGGCTGCTCCCGTGAGTCTGGTGGTGCTGCCACAGTCATGCCTGCAGATGGTCGGCTGCTCGCGCGGCTCCGGTGGACCTCCCACAGGCACGACTGCGATAGCTCCACCAGAGCCGCGGAGCAGCCGACCGTCCGCAGCCACGACTGCGGCAGCTCCACCGGAGCCGCGGGACCAGCACGCAGGGCGGCGAAATTGCCGTGCGCCTAGGGCACTAAACCCCTAGCACCGGTCCTACACGTATGACATGCTCAGTAATGCTAAATACTCTGATGCCATAGACGCCGCAAACTGGACGCCTAAAGTTAGTGGAAGATTTTGTTTGACCCGTGTGCCATAAATAAGGCCTGAACAATGGAGACAAAATGAAATATTGGGGAGCTGCTCATTAAGTGAACATCGTCCATCCTGGGCAGGGGTCCTGTGGGGAAAAAATAGTACATGATCCTGTAATGAAAGACTGCACCATAATGCACCAGCACAAGGAAACAGAATTAAGGAGGCAGAGACCACCTTAGTTCTGGCTTTAATCTAACTTTTGAGTGCTTGGCTTGGCACCCTTACTGCTCTTTTAAATCCAGTTACTTTGCATTTGCTCCAGGAGTGAATTCACTAGGTGTTTTGCCTGGGCCAGGAGTCGGCCCATTCACCAGCAGTGAGATTTGTAGTGGGGAATTATTCCCCTATGATCACTACTGAAAGCTACCAGCCAGAGCTGCCAGCCGAGGGGGGCGTGGTATGTGCTTCAGATAAAGGAGCAATGGCTTTTCTATCAGCTTCAAAGATCCCGTCTATACGGATGCCTGAGTTTTTTCTTCCTGGCTCTGCCGCTGACTCGCCGTGACCTTGAGCATGCCATTCCATGCCTCAGTTTACCTGGCTGTAGCCCAGCGATAATATGACCCTCTCTGACAGATGGGGTTGACGGGCTATATGAAAAACACTGGAGCTCCGCCAGTGAAACGGACTAGAGAAGGACAAAATCTTATTGTTCGTATTAACTCTGCTGAGCCTCAGCCCCTCTTCCAGGCTGGCTGTCTCTCATGTCAGTTCGAAGCAGCACCCCTCTGTGCTAACCAGGCCTGAAATCTATCCTCAGCATAGTCGGATCACTAGAAGTCCATGATTTGCTGGAGGTTTCCATGCAGCTCCGCTAAATACAGCTCCCGTAGCTCTGATGGGCTGCATAGTGATAAGCTAGAGCAGTGTCTGAGACAGACTCAGGGGGAGACAGGGAGGGAAGCGGGAATTGGAGGGGTACAGTAACTGAGGCAGGACATGGGAGGTAGAAGTGGCAGGACTTGATCAGGAGCCTGGCTGTGGGGTGAGCAGGACAGAAAAGAGTCTGACTCACCTTCCTTGCCTGGCGGGGGGCCCTGGTGTTGGGCAGGTCCAGCTGTCTTGGGTTCTCTCCCCAGCAATGGAGTGATGAGGCATCTGTGATGGTTCTTGGGGTATCCAGGACTGTGAGTCACCTGGTGCCCCCTGCCTGTCACGAGAGGGAGCCTTGCTGGTGGCAGCTGGCTGTCAGTCTGTTAGCTACTCAAGCACTCTCCTCCGGACTCGGCCAGCCACGGCTTTATCTTGCAGGTTAACAAGCAGTGTGCCCCAGTGCCAGCCCCTGACACTGACTGGTCGCAGAAATCCCGGCTCCTCTGCCTGCAAAGGAGCAACGAGATCCCGGTTAACCTGAAATCTCTGCGCCCGTATCCCATGCAGCACTTGAAATCAAACAAAAGAAGGTTGATTTAAGAAAGAGCAGAGATTCCACTAGAAACAAGAGAGAGAGAGAGAGAGAGATGGAGACAAAAGGTTACAAAGCGAAACCAAATCAGAAACCGCAACCTAGGGCTGGTACTTATGAACCGTTCCCTTTCCTAGCTAATAAAGGTGGTTCCGTCCCCCCTCCCCACCCCAAGTCCAGGCTGTTGCAGAGCTTGCTGGGTTCCTAGGAACCAGGATCCAAACTTTCACGAAACACCCCTGCTCAACCAGAGGTCTCCTGAGCGAACGGATGCCTCTTCCCCACCTGACATTCTGCTGAAAGAGCCTTTTGTCTCTTTTCACAGACAGGGTGACTCTCTGTCCGTATTAATGGTCCTTTTTTACCCTCCCAGTGGCTTGGATTGTCTGTAGCTGTCTGTGATGGTTTTCCATGGACTGTTCTGGGATGGGGCAAGAGTGGACAGCTGAGCCTAGCATTGCATCACTGGGTAACCCGGGAGGGGTATCATCTCCCTCCAGCGGGACTAGGTCGTCACCAAGGAACATTACCCCTCATGCCTCCTTTTAACCTTAAGGCCATCAGGGCACAAACTTTGGTGCCGTTGCGTTATTCCTTAAATATCACCTGTGCACACGCCACGCCATCATTATGAACATCGATAGGTTGCCAGCTTTCAGTAGAGACCTCCCAGGTTGCCCTTTGTGGACACCCATCCTGAAAGCAATGCATTTGATGTAGTGAGTTGGTCAGGTCTGAGATGAGAGTTGTTTGCAAGGAACAGAGGACCCTTTTCCAAGGGGCCTGTGTGTCACAGCATCCCCAGGACGTGCCAGCAGTTGGCATCTTTGGAAAAGAACCCTTCTGTTTCTGCTTCTGTGCCATCCCTAGGGCAGGTCAGTACCTGTGTCTGAGGGCAGTCCGATGGGTTAGCTTTGGTATTGTCCGATGTGCTGTGAGAGGGCAGGGGAGCTGCAGGCAGGAGGTTCTGCCCAGTCCTGATCGCAGGGTTGGGTCCAGCCTGAGTGGGAGCATCTACCCTGCAATTCTAGAGCTCGGGATCTGGGCTCTGAGATTCGGTGCTGCAGGTTTTTCATTGCAGCATGGATGGACCCTCTGGCTGCCTTCTTACCGCACGGCCCAGATCGTCCCGTCTTTTCGGGAGAACTTTGGAGAGAGGCCTGTTGGGTGGGCGGGCAGGCAGCTCAGACATTCATTCCATTCAGCACCATGGTGCATTTCTGCGGCATTCGCTTTCCCCTTGAAGTAAGAGGAATTCTCTCAACGTGGCGCCCGGGATCATAGGAATAATCTCCTCTTACCTTTCCCTAGCGTCGCCTGAGGGTCTCTGTAACATTGGGGAGGGGGGGCCCTTTATCCGTTAGCGCCACCTTGTGGCAGGATGGGGAGCTACCCTCACCTGGCTCCATTCCCCACCATGCTGGCACAGCCAGTTCTGCACGGGCCGAGGACAATAGTCTCAATAATCTCTAGCCCCCTTTAGGATAATGGCTCCAACTGGGGCTACTTCACACTAGTTCTCCAGGGTTTAAGGGCTTCTTCCCTAATAGTCGCTGGCTGGGGTAGGCAGGGGACCCCAGGCCTATCCACTCCCCAGTGCCAAACCCAGAGGAGAAATAACCTCTCTGCTCCTACTCGAGATTCCCCTGTTTTTGCATTCAAGGATCACATTAGCCCTTTTGGCCACAGTGTCTCACAGGGAGCTCATGTTCAGCTGATTGTCCACCACACCTCCCAAATCTTTTTCAGGGTCACTCTGTTAAATCACTTTGTCTAGTTATAGGGATAATGCAGATACCTCAAGCACTCTTTGTCCCAGAGGTCATTGATCAGAGGCCGAGAGAGGAATTTGGAATCTCTTTAGTGAAAGCAGGGTGCTTAACACTGTCCGTGGGACATTTTGGGTATTTATGAATCCTCTTTAGGGAAGGTCTACATGGAAAGTTATGCTGCTATAAGATGTGGATGTACACTGCTAGAGTGACACCAGTATAATTCCCATGTGGACGTGCTTGTTCCAGTTTGAGTGGCTTTTTTTGGTTTAGCGTAAGCTGCTGCTTCCAAAGCCAAGTAAGTTCAAGAGGCAAAAGCCTCTCTTAACTCTGGGAAGTCCTGAGGCCTGTGTTACACAGGAGGCCAGGCTGGATTACCAGAATGGTCCCTTTCAGCCTTATGATCTCTGGAGTAGGAGTGTTCACATGGGGAGTTACACTGGGCTGACAATAGCGGTTTAACTGTCCCAGTGTAATTATACTGGTGTAACTTTCTGTGTAGACAAGCCCGTCGTCACAGATGTTGTCATAAACAGATAGCTAAGGCTTAATGTTTCTTTTACCTGTAAAGGGTTAACAAAGGGAACCAAACACCTGACCAGAGGACCAATCAGGAAACAAGATTTTTCAAATCTCAAGGGAGGGAAGTTTTGGGTTTGGGTGGGGGTCCCTTTCTCGTTCTGGGGTTCTGTTGCTCTCTAGTTCTGTATGCACCTGCTCTGCTGGGGAAGTCACTCTATCCTCCAGGCTTTCTACCATCTTCTATTTCCAAATAGTTGTGAACGATACTACCAAGGTGAATACAATAGAGTCTTATGATTGTGATTTGTATTCTCCGATATGATGGGATAGTTTTGCTGGAATGATTTAAATTGCATTTTTTTGAGTTAGCTCGGTCCCTGTCATTTCTCTTTCTTTTTTAAGGGCAATTAACCCTGAAGTTAGTATTTAGTCACCTTGAGTACAGAGACCATTTTTATGTCTTTTTCGTTTCTTATTAGGTATATAATAAGCCCTCTTTTTAAATACCTGTCTGGATCTTGTCTAGTGCAGCTGCAGCAACGGGAGGCTCACGACAGGCCCACACACGTCACGCAGTCATCATTTAACATCTCTAAATTGCACAAATTTGTACAATGGTTTCATCTTCTTTTGGTCTGTGATTTGTGCAGTG